>NC_048918.1:783721-999969 GCF_011077185.1 Oxyura jamaicensis | reverse complement strand
TCCTAAAAAGGAATTCAAGGAGGTAAAACTATCCTAAAAAGGAATTCCCTCTGAGAAGCCTCCCTGAGACTGCAGGGGCAGGCCAGGTGCTCGTGACCTCTGCTGGCTTTTGCAGAGTTTAAAAACAACAACAAAAAAAGCTTTTTGCAAAGGTTTTGCACATCTGGCGAGGCAGCTGGCTGGGGGTGGCCAGAAGGGATTGCCGCAAGCGTCTGCTGCTGCCTGGCCAGCTGCAGCATGGCGAGCAGAGATGGTGCAGGGCTGGGGCACTCTGCTCCTTCCCTCTCCTGCAAAGCCCCCAGCCCACCTCCGAGGGGGTCCCCGGCCCCGTGGGCTGCTGCTGTCCCCCTCCAGGGCCTGCTGCCGTGTTGTTGGTTCTGTCAGCTGCATCGCGGCAAAAGCCAAGCAGCCCTCGCCTGTAGCTGCAAGATTGTGTAAGAAGGAAAAAGCGAGAGGGGGTTGCAGCGTAGCACAGGGCTGTGTTTCAGGAGGGGGAGGCTATGGAGGGCTGCGTGCCCACAATATATTGCACTGAGAGGTCCGCGGGCTGGGATAAGTGATGCCAATGGGGCTTCCTTGCTTCCTTTGTACGCCGTGTGTTCAGTCACCTGCTGTAAAACAGCCCCGGTGCTTCCACTCCTCCGCTTCAAAGAACAGAAGGAAACCGGCTCGGTGCTCTGGCAGTGCAGGGAAGGAGGCTCCTGAGGCCCGGGGAGAAGGGAGGATGAGCCATGAATTATTCAGTGTAGCTGTTGGTGTGAGAGCGGAGCCGAGACCCGCTCCGGCAGTGACCCCAGCATCGGGCTCTGGCCAGGAGCCCTGGATTTGGGCGATGCAGGCTCGGTCCTGCTGGGTGCCCGGGGAGCTGGGGCTGGGGGCTTCTGTCCCTGCATCCCTGCCCTGGGGGCACGCCTGGGGCTTCCCATCAGCTTTGGTTGCTTTGGCCCAAAAGAGGAGGAAAAATGGCTGAGAAGGGGCAGGTGTGTGCCGAAAGGAGGGGGGTGGCTGCAGGCGAGAGCCCCAGAAGTGCCCGCGGCTGGGATCGCCCTCCAGCCGGCTCGGTAACAAATTCCCTGACACAGGGAACAATTTTTCCCTGACTCTGCCAATTCCTTAACGCTGCCGACTCTAATGGCCCCGTGGGGAGGGGAATTTGAACTCTGCAAAAAGCTCTCCGCTGCAGCTTTATTTAAGGCTGTGCGGTGGACGCTGAGATATTAAAGGCCAAAAAAAAAAAAAAAAAAAAAAAAAAAAAAAAAAAAAACATAATGGATGGTGCTAGGCTGGGCAGCGAGCACCTCTGCCCCCACGGCTGTGATACAACAGCCACACCAGCTGCCCTGTGCCTTTTCCCTGTCCCTTTTTGCTCCTAACCCCTTCTGGTGCTTCAGCTGACGGGGCTGTTACCTTGCTGGGGACAGTCACTGGTCTCACCTCTGTGATCTGTGCTTAATAATTCCCAGGTCCCCTTTTCCTGGCTTTTGAGGCAGCCCTGGGCTTGTCTCTAACAGCAGCATGGTGTTTTCTCAGCTGGACATCAGCGTCTTGTCGACACAGCCCAAGAGAAAGGAAAAGGACTGAGCATCTTCATTTTTTTTTTTTCTCCGTGCTGCTTCTGTTTATTTCTTACTTTTTAATCCCTACTTCTCATCTGCAGAAGTCCTTGTGCTGACACGATGTTATTTATTTATAAAATATGTACAGGAAAGTGCTTGGGTACCGGTCCCACCCTCCAAGGCTGGCCGTGCTTGTCCAGCCAGCAGGAGCGAAGGTGAAAGACGATTTCTGTGCCTTGGAGCTGGGAGAAGGAGGAGAAGGAAAGGGCTGAGAAAGATAGAGACTTCAAAGTGTGTGAGCAAATATTTACAGGTTCCAAGACACACACGCACACAAAATATATCTACAGTGTTGTCTTGGGGATACAGGGAGTCAGGCTTGAAGTCGAGCCTGCTCACAGCTCCATTTGTCACATTGATTTATGAAGACCACGGGTATTGATTTCTGTCGGCTGTGCTGTCAGCAGGGTGCGCAGCCCCAGCGAGACCCAGGGTGCTGGCAAGGGGCAGCCGAGACCGCCCCAGCCGCGGATCCGTGCTGCTGGGGATTTGGCGGCGGTGCTGTCTTCGTTTATGCTTAGTTTTTGCAAATGAGGGCTGAATGCTTCCGAGGCGCTCCCTTGAGCACCAGGGAGAGGAGGATGCTAGCAGGGAGCGTGTTTCCGAGCGGATGGGAGGCGAATGTTCTGCTGTAGGGCTTCCCACTGGCTGCCGCTGTTTTAATGCGATGTGAACCAAGCTGAGGCCTTTGCTGGCACTGGGGGCAAGTAGGGAGCATCCCCAAAACCTGACCAGCTCCCGGGCGCTGGGGGTGGGACGTGGATTTTGGTGCCTGCAGAGGTGCTACAGAGGGTGCAGAGCATGGGATGGAAATGGTGCTGTGGAGTGGCACAGCTTGTGAAGCCACGGTGAGAGGAGCATCCACCCTCCTTGCTGCCGCCCTGCAGCTCTGCACGAGCATGTGGGGAAAGGTTTTGCATGCAAACCCTGGGGCAGAGATGCTCTAAAGCGGATTTCCCTCCTGGACCAGCAGGTGCCGTGAAGGGACACCCCCGTACCCCAAAGAGCCTGGGGCTTGCTTTTTCCCCCCGTGCTGTTGCACCCCAGCTCTGGCTGCCCAGTATGGGATTAGCACAGCATCGATGTGCAGGGGTTGAGGTGCCCCAGGGCTGGTGTTTGCACCTGGGGGTGCCCTGGTGCTGGACCACAGCGGCGTGGAAGGGCTCAGCGTGCCAAGTTGGTACCCATGGGGGTGAGGGGAAGCCGTGGCAGGGTGCGCATGGCTGCTTTGCCAGGCAGGAGCGCACAGCTCAGCAGGACGGCAGGAGGGGGCTGCTGGTGTGCAAGGGAGTGACTGCGTGGGATCAGGCTGTGGGTGCGAGGGTGTCTGTCTTGGTCCCCGAGCTCGGTGGTCGCCCCAGTTCAAACTGTCCATGGTCTATGCAGGTGAAACTTGGCTGGAGGAGACGGAGGAGACCTCGGTTTTGCTCTGAGATACGGCGGAGGAGACATCTTCGTCCCCAAAGGGGTTCTTGCCACAGCAGATTGTGGTGATCATGCAGTTACGGAACTGAAGGGGGGAGACAAAAGGAGAACAGTGGCAACAAGGGCAGCAGGGGTGAGCGGCGAGACTGAGAGCCCCGGGCTTGCTGCTCCCCTGGGCTGAGATGCAACTGGGGAGGACCAAGGTGCCCACAGCGACACTGGGTGTACTGGGAAGCCCCATGCAGGGCAGAGGCTGAGCCCCGGGACATCTCACCTGCTTGTTCATGAGGACGTAGATGATGGGGTTGTAGAGTGAGGAGCTCTTGGAGAAGAAGGCAGGCACTGACATGAGCGTGGCGGTGAAGTCCGCTCCCTTGTTGGTGAAGATCCAGAACGCCACCACGGCGTAGGGCGTCCAGGCCAGCATGAAGCCCAGCACCATCAGGATCACCATCCGCGTCACCTCCTTCTCTGCCTTCTGCGTGGTGGCCGACTCCTGCTGCTGCGCGGCTGCCTGCGGGTGGGGGGCAGTGAGGGGCAGCCCCCGGTTTTCCCCCTCCTCAGCATCACCTCTCCTGCCCATGCTGCCCACCCGGTGCCCATTCACCCCTCCGTGTGCCCCCACCCCGGCTGTTACCTCTCGGACTTTGCAAATGAGGCGCCCATAGGAGAAGAAAATGACCACGACCGGGATGATGAAGTGGATGATGAACATGTAGAGGACGTAGGACTCGTTGTGGTAGTCGGGGTTGTGGGTGTAGTAGTCGGGGCCGCAGGAGCACTGCATCCCCTCGGGCATGTATCTGCCAGCGAGAAAGGTTAGGACCACCACCAGGACCCTCCCGTGGACAACAGGAGGGGTTCAACCTCGGGACTGGATTTCCCCAAGGAAGGGGGGATGCTCCCAGAGTGGCACATGTCTGGGGGAAGCTGCTCCCCAGCTTCTTCTCTGCACCCCGTGCCTATTGCCCTGTGACCCTGGCCTCGCTGGCTCTGCAGCACAGCTCCTGTGGGACCAGCAGCCCGCAGCACCGCTCACGCCGTGCCGGCGCGTTGCACTTGGGTGCATAGCATCGTTTTGTTGTGACACTGCTTCCTCCCACGGGCAGCGGGCTATTTATTTCCTTCCTACGTGGCTGAGCACTTGCCTGCCAGGAGCCACCTGCTCTCTCCCTCTGCAGATGGAGGGATGCTGAGCGGGGACAAGAGCTGCTGGCTCGGTGGGCCTGAGCTCTGGAGGGCTTGGTCCTCACCGCTGTGCCGGGCAGCAGGATGCACAGCTCACGTCCTGGGCGCAATACAGGTCAGGTTGGATGGGAAGCCAAGGACCTGCCTGGCCCTGAATCTTAATCCAAAGCCAGAGAGGAGCTGTGCGCCCATGCCGTGTTTTAGGTGGATGGTGGAGGGACTTTGCTGCCCCAAAGCCACCTCCTGCCTGTGCCCAAAGAGCTGATAGGGGCTTGTTTGGACCCACAGGGCAGCTCCGCAGTGGGGTGGCAGCTGGGGCTGGAGCTGCAGCTTTGGGAAATCACCCCCGTCTCACTCCTCCCTTATGCTCTGGGTGGGCTTCGGCTGATGCATCGGCTCCTGGCAGGGGCTGCGGGTGCGTGTAAGAGCCAGATGTGTGCATGCAAGAGCCAGGACTGAAATCCACTGCGGTGCTGGGAGCAGAACAGATGGGTTTGCAGGGAGAGCATGGCAGGGATGCTGGAAAGGTGCTGCGGGGCTCCCAGCAGCCACGCTACAGCAGCAGCACATGAGCAAGGCCACGCTTGCTCCCCAGAGCAGCCTTGTCCAGGGGGCTGGTTGCTCAAACACCCTTTTATGATCTGCAGAGAGAAATGGGACCTTCACGGCACGGGTGGGACGAGCCGTGCCTAGCAAAGCCATTCTTTCCCTGCAGGGTATAAAGGGCAGTTGCAGCTGGAGGTGCTGAGCCAGCTGGGGCTGCTGCCAGGCATCCCCCGACTCACCTGGACCAGCCGAAGAGGGGTGGTGCGGCGCAGGAGAAGGCCATTATCCAGGTGAAAGCGATGCCCATCATGGCATGGGTCGCGGAGAAGCGGAAGTTTCCCATGGGCTTGCAGACGACGATGTAGCGTTCGATGGCCAGGACCACCAGGGACCACAGGGCAACCTGGCCTGCGGGAGGGAGGGAAGGAGGGCGCGCGGTGGTGGCGAGAGCTCCTCTGGGCTTGCGCTTCCCTTCGTGGTCACAGCAGGGATGGAGGGGTGGGGGGTCAACAAAGGAAAACCTGCATCCCATGCAGTAACTGAGAACCTCCCTCAGACGTGTAAAAGGTCTGGGAGCTGAGGGGGCATCTGCGTTGCGGTGGGATGCTGGTGATGGAGGAGGGGATTGTTGTGTTTTTTTTTCATCATTTTTTTTTTAAATCAACAGGGAGTAAGGGCACAAGGAAGCATAGTTTCTGGCAAAGACGCCAGATGCATTCAGACCTGTTGATGCCTTTAAATGTGTGTTTCAGGAGTCTTCTGCCAGTGCTGGATCGGGGGGAGGCATGTGGGGGAGGCTGTGTGGGTGAGCGTGCATGCACATGTATTTATAAGGGATAATTAAACTTCAGGGGATTGGGAGCGTTTAGTCGGTGCTGTAAGCCTGCTAATGCCCCCAGCTGTGATAATCTGCTGATAACTACACCCTGTGCTAGGATTCACTGGAGACCTGCTGCTCAGTGACTGCTTCCCATCAAACTTCCTTCCCTGTGCTCAGGAGCCACCGCTTGCTTTAGTAGATAGGAAACCTGGACGGGCAAATAATGCTGCTGGAAGACCCCTACACTGACTTGATTGGAAACGGCACAGACCCACCGGGTTTTCAGACCCCAAGCCGTTCGCTGGTCCGTGGCTCGGATCAGGATGCTTAGCTTTGTTTTTGCCTAGCAGAAGATCCATCTTTTGTTGAGATCTGCATCATTGCAGGAAATACCCCGCTTAGGGGGAAAAAATTAAAGTCTTTGCAGTGGCTGTGAGTGTCTGCAGCAAGGATTAGCGGCTGCCAGATAGATCGCAAAGCGTAGCGTGGGCCTGGCTGGCTGCGGGGGTTTGGGTGCAAAATGGATTTTCCCTGTTTTGCAGGGGGGCTTTCTGCAGGGCGAAGCATTAGCAGCGCTTGCATCCCTGAGAAATGAAATAAGGAAGCTCCCAAAGGCACCCAAACTGGGTGTAACTGGGGCAGAGCTGAGCGGTTGCTGCAAAGTCTGGAATCCTCCTTCCCCGCCGTGTTGCTGCTCTTCTCTTCTGGTTAAGAGCTGCCACCGCTTCCTTTTGCTCCAGGATGAGCTGTGGCCCCTCTCCTCATCTTGCTCTCCTCCTCTCCATGCCCATACCCCTTCTGCAGGTTCCCTCTCCTTTCCTGGGATGTCCCTTCCCTCTCTGAACCCTCCCAAACGCTTCACCTTGCTCCAAAAAGGGAAGCCTTTTGGGAAAGATGCTTGGCATTGGCTCAAGGACATGGCGTGCCCGTCCCCAGCAGGTCTTTGCTAGCTGTGTGACCTTGATGTAAGACCCCTGAATGCGCCCTGGGCAGCTGGGCCAAATGGCCCCAGGCCTGATTCTGCAGACCAGGATCCTGCAAACCCGGATCCCTTCCCAGGCCTGCTCGTTTCCTTGCAGCAGCCCTGCTAGTGGTGACGTGGGTGCATCTGGGCATCAAGATCAGACTTGCAGGAATCTCTTTTCATCCCCATCTTGGAGCCATGGGGAAGAAGCATCTTGCATGAGGAGCCCCATGCCGGTGGGGCCATCCCAACAGCACCACAAAGGCATGGATCTGGGCTCCTAAAGCCCTGAAGAAGCAAAATCACCTGCTGCCAAGCCTGGCCTCAGACCTAGGCTCCCACCCCGCAGCCCTTACCTCCCAGCGTGGCGAAGAAGCCCTCCACGGCACAGCCAACGGGGCCGAAGACGAAGTATCCATTCCAGGCCGTGTAGAAGGTGACCGTGAAGCCAAAACAGGCCATGAAGAGGTCAGCCACCGCCAGGTTGACCAGGATGTAGTTGAGCGGCTGCCGGAGCTTCTTGTGTTTGAAGGTGACCAGGAGGGTGAGGAGGTTGATGGGCAAACCGGTGGAGATGAGGAAGAAGATGTAGCAGCACACAAGGCGGTATTTCCAGGGCTCGGCTAGGTAATACTGGGGGTACTCGAAGGGGCTTCGCACCACCCCTGTCTTGTTGGACATAGGCACGTAAAAATTGATACCTTCCGTCCCGTTCATCCTGCCAGTATTATGGCAGCTGCTGTGCTTTCAAGGGTACTTCTAAAGCAAATGTTCTTTTTTTTTTTAATTATTTTTTCAACCCTGATTACAAAAAAAAATAAATAAAAGTGGGAGGGGGAAGCCCCAACCCAATGTTTAAAAAACAAAAAATCAATAAAAGACCCCTCCCCTCACGCCAAAACTGAATTAAGTGCCAAGAACAACAGTAAATCCCAAGGGAAGGAGAGGTGGTGCGCTGGCCCCGCACCACATCGAGGGCTGGCAGTGCCGAGGGAGGTTTTTATACCCTTGGTCCTCCTCGAGGGAGCGCGGGGGGAGGCCGGATTAGGGGCTAGGCTAAGTTTGTATGACAAGGGCAACGGGATTGAGAGGGGCTGATGGTTTAAGAACCCTCTAAGCAGCCAGTTGGCCCCAAAACCTGCATTAAAGCGTATTAATTGCCATTAAGTGTTTAATATTGTTTGAGGAGTTGGGGGGAGGAAGGGAAGGGCTTGGGGATCCCTTTGGAAGAGGGGTAAAGGCAGGAGGAGAGGTGGTGAGTTGGGGAGCAGCTCCTTTGGGTGACCAATGGAGGAAATGGGTCTGTGGTTGGGTCCATGGTGGACCATAGCCTTTGGGGTGTCCCTGGGTGGCCAAAGGACTCCGTGCGAGCCTTGAGGGCCCAAGGGATGCCCAGCCCTGCTCCGTCATCCTCAGGCTGGTCACTGGGAGAGGAGCAGACAGAGTTTGGCCGTGCTGTGCTTCCCATGCCTGGTTCAACGTGGGTGCTGCGTGTTTTGGGCCCGTCTCCCTGTCACAGGGCAAAACCAGGCCCTGCTGACGTGGGTGAGGGCCACCTGCGTGCGTGGTGCTGGGTAAAGGTAGGAGGAGAAGCTGCTTCCATCCCAAAGGCTGCAAGTTTGGGGAAAAAAAAGAGCATTTGGGGGGCAGGTTGGTTGTGTTGCACCCTGGCTGTGCTAGAGTGCAAAGAGCTGAATTTCCTCCTCTGCCTTGCCTCCTCTCCTGGCTGGAGGTTGTGTCTTGTTTGGCTCACCCTCCAAGGACCTCCGGTAGGAGTACACCATCCAGCGTCTCCCGTCCGTGCCACCTCCCAGTCCCAGGAAGCTGGACACCAGTCTGGGCTGGGGCTTTGCAAGGATTGGCAGGGCTTAGGGAGGATCCCTGGCCACAGCTCTAAAACCAGCCTGATGGTGCTGCTGTTTGCTGGAGAAGCAGCACCTGAGCTCCCTGGGGGAGGGGAGGTAAGCTTTGGTGATGCTGTTGTCCCCAGTTCCCTCCAGAGATGGTGCAGAGAGACCAGCACCAGCCTGTAGCCACACTGGGATGGAAGTTCCTGGTCTCTTGGTGCTCATCTTGAGGTGTGGGACCTCCATCCCAGTGCACGCAAGATTGTGAAACCCTTCTCAGCAGCATCAGTGCTAGCTTGGAGCACCAGAGCTCCATCCCGGCCAAGCTCTTTCCCACTTCTTCCTTCTGGGTCAGCGGTACTCCTTCTCCAGGGGACCTGCCTAAGGCGCCTTAGCGAAGCTCTCCCATTAATCTCTGACATCTGGTGGTGTTAATGGCCCTGATCTGTTAATGCCATAAGCTGCTAGCCTCTTTCCCACAGCTGCCCTCCACCAAGGCAAGGTGGATGGAAAAAGTCAATGCTGTCCCGCTGGAGGAATGAGGTCTCCTGCTAGCCTGGAGCCTCTCGGAGCTAGAGGGCAGGAGCGGAAGGCTAAGGGGTGTGGGTGGGATGAATGATGTCCTAATCGCTGGCCCACTGATCCATCTGCACAGGTCTGAGAGGAGCAGAAGTAGGACATGGCAAGAGTAAGTGGGTCACAGCAGCCTCAGGTGCCCTGGGATAAGCAGTCCCCATGGGATGTCCGTGCCTCTCCGAGCGATCTCCCTGCATGTCCTGTGGAACCACCAGGCGTGGAGTTCCCAGCCCGGATCTTTTCAAGACTTTCCGCAAGGTTTTCCTTGAGGAGAAGACTTCTGTGGGGAGATCTCCCTTGGCCCTACATCTCAAAGCTTTCCCCAGAGCTGTTTCATGCCTTTCCTGTCCATAGTCAGGCTTCTGGATGTGCAAAAGCTAAGCGTGTTTTTGCAGAATTAGTTAAATACTAAAAGAGAAAGTTAATACACATAAAGAGGCATGTGCAGATGTGAATCTCGTTTCCATTGTGGAATCTTTCATGGTGGAAGACAGCTCCCTTCACCTAAAGGATACCACTAGGCCTGTCCACCTTCGTAAGACTTGGACCTTGCTGCCAGTGCCAGCAGCATCTGAAAGCTCTGGCATTTCTGCAAGGCTTTGCACAGAATCGTGGTTATCTCCATGGACAGCGACTTTTCACTTCCTAATATTTCCTCCCATGAGACTTTGTCACTTCTTTGTGGTGTCTCATCTTGTCTTAAAGAGTAAAAAAAATAATAATTGTACAAAAGAAGCATATTTGAGGGGGAAGGAGGCAAAATGAAAGTCTGTGCACCAAGGCTGGGGGAGAAGGACCAGAGGTCTGGTTTTCTTCGACCAGTGCAAGCCCTCTCCTCTCCCTGTTCCAGCTAACACATGGCACAACGTGGGCTTTGCGCTTGGCCCCCAGCAGCCTTTCATACGCAGGATTACCAACACCTGGGCCAAGAGGACTTTCACTTCATCTTGGGCTAGGTCTGGACCCGTCCCTTTCCCATTCTGGGGACGTGAACAGGGAGCAGGTAAGCCTGAATCCCCTGTGGTTGGGGACTGAACACGGGGCTGTCCCTTCCCAGCTGTCCTCGTGGACTCAGCTTCTCCCCCTGGCAGGCTGAGGGCGGCGTTTTGGTCGATACCCCGAGGCTGTTGACGTGGATTTAGAGCTCTCCGCAGGTCAGCGGCAGCCGGAGCAATGCCGAAGGCCTCAAATCAACTCTGCAGGAGAAAACCTCACCAGGGAGGTTAGCTGGTTCCTCCAGGACATGCCCTGAATGCAACCTTGCTTCCCTCTGTGTCCCTGTCACAGAAATGGAAAGTGATGGCTTTAATTTGGCGTCTCTTAGCGGGGAAACTTTACAGACTGTCTCCCAGAGAGCTCTCAATTGCTTTCTATGCCGGCTCCATGGCAAAGAAAGCAATGGCAAAATTCAGGCCCTGCTTAATGCAAGAAGAGAAGCGTGCATCCTTTGTGTTTGTCCTTAGGAGAAGGAAGGTTTTTCTTCCCTCACACAGGCTTTTCTGCTTTGCTAAGCTCTTTGAGATGAGATTGTCTCTTATTCATTGTTTGTCAGCACATTGCGTGAAGGAGCCCTGAGCTTCTCCAGGCTTTCATGTCCTGTGTAAAGCAAGAAACGATAATTATAATCAAATAACCGAGCTGATACGGTTGGTTCCTGGGATCTGAGTGGCAAGCAGAGCGAGCCTCGCAGCCGTGTTGGGGGTGGCTTTCCCGTGGGGGTGGCGGCTGGGAGCCCTTTGCTGTCCCCGTCCCTGCCCCTGTGCAAGGAGCACGGCCGCTTGGACAGATGCGAAGGAGCGACTTGCCCAAGGGCACACGGGAAATAGGGTGCAGAGAAATGTGAAAGTAATAGAAATCACTCCTGAGGCAAATGGCTGAGCTTAAATTCTGGTGATGGGCTCACGTACAGGACCTTAAACCTCGGCCACGAGCACCAGGCACCAACACTGAATGCAAAGCGAGGCTGAGCTTGTTTTTGTGCTTTTTGGCAGGTTCTGCAACACGCTGCTTTGAATATATCTGCTGGAGGGGCTTGTTCCTCCCTCCTGGGCAGGAGGAGAGGGAGGCACAAATATCACGGTGCCTCCAGGTCCCCCAGCTGCCCTGGGAAGACCTCGCCGCCCCGTATCAGATAGCAGCCATGCACGGCCGCTGCGCTGAGCCGCTTACACCGGGCTTGTGAGCTCCCTCGCCAGGAAAGGGGTTAAAGCAAGATAAAGCTGGAGCGTTATGGAGACCATATGGAGGGGAAGAAAACCCTTTATCCTGTAATTGGATTCGTTCCCAGCGGCTCCCGGCGGAGGTGAGGCTGAGTGGAGCTGACAGGAGGTGATGGGTGAGGCGCTGCCAGCCGCCCCGTCCAAAGCAGGATGTGTGTGCACAAACTTGTAGATCAATCCATTAGAGTGGATCAAATAGATTTAAATGCGTGGCAGGGAGAAGGAGGACACAGATGTATTTGCAGTTTGGTTTGGTTGGCTGCTCCTTGCTCTGCGTGGATTAACTCGGCCGGGGCTGGTGGGGCTGGCAGCTCGCCGCTCTGCTGGGCTCACCCGGCTGCATGCACCCAGGACAAGGAGCTGGTGGTGCAGAGAGGTTCTTTATGCCATGCCCTTGCCTCTTTCACCCAGAATTAGAGTGCACAGAAGTCTATGTCCTACTTTGCTTGCTGCACGCATGAGCTTGGGGCAGGGGGACCCCCAGGTCCTGCTTTCCCAGCAGGTTCCCCTTCACTCCCCACCAGAGCCAGAAGGCAGCTGGGAAGCAGGGAGAGCTTCACCGCTGCCACCCACATCTCATGTGCAAGCCAGCAGGCCCCTGCCACCTCCCCAGCTTTTCCTCCTGCCGCTGATCTAGGTAGCATCCCTGCAAGCAGCGCAGGATTTCCTTGGAGAGACAAAAAGTCCCTGGGACCTGTCATTTTCTTGCCAGCGAGCTGAGCAATCCCGGTTTTGCTGCAGACCTGCACCACTCAGCGTGGTGCTGTCGGCACCTTTAACGAAGTGATAAACCAGAGCTTTGCAGAGGTTTGCGAGACAGCCTCACCAGCCACGTGGCACCGGGGGCAGCAGGCAGCACAGCCCAGCAAGCCACAGCATCGCGACCACTTCTTGCTGTGTGTTGGCAGCTGCAAGCCAGCCTCTGACGAGGCAATGGCCAGCGCAAGTGGGAAGATGTTGCCTGCTCCTGGGAGGTCTGTGTCTTGCAAATTGGAAAAGAAAATAAAAAAAATCCTGGCTGGATTTTGTTCTGCTTTAGGGGCTCTTTGATGCAGGTGGGAGGTAAGGGGTGGTTACAGGGAGAACTGGCAGCTCGGGATCTCTGTCCAGCTCTTCTCTCCAAGCTCTGCTTTGCCCATCCAGGGGCAGGCACGTAACTGCAGTGCCCGAGAGGCAAAAGGAAAGATTTTTCATTGAATGCTGAAGGGATGCAAAAGAGCAGCCTTTGTTCTGCAGTGCTCAGTATCACTTGCTGTGGCCTGCCTTGAGAATGGCTGAGCAGTCAGATAACGGGGGTTTAGGCAAACAGAAATAATCTTTTATTTTTAATTTGTAAATCTCATTTGAAGTTGAACTGTTATTCCTCGGGGCCTTATTGTGGATGTTTGTAGCCCTCTGTAGCGATGCTTCATACAGGCTGTTTCATTTTGTCATAACTGGGTCATTTTTATTTTCATTTCCAGTGCATAGCCCTTGGTTTTCTCTGTGGAGATTGCTGTGAGCTGGCCAGCCGGGACGTAATCTTTTGGGAAAATCATGGAGGAAGTCTGGAGGTGGGTTGCTTGTTTTCTGCTTTCAGAGGAGCTGGTTCTGGTACGCCTCTGTGCTCCAGCATCCCTATGGGACCATGGACAGTCAAAACTGGTGAAACAGCTCCCAGCAAAGACGCTTCGGGCCTCCCACCAGAAGAAGCATATTCTGTACCTTATTGCCCCATTTTGAGGCTGCTATTCCTCCTGACTGGGGTCAAGGCTGCGCATCCTGTACTGGAATTCATCTTGTCTTTTTCTTGTCCCTGCTTTGAAGCCTGGTAGGGATTTGCTCCACACCAAACGTGTCCCTTCTCTCCCTGTGCCCTTCATCCCATAATTGGATTCATTTCTTCCGCCCAGCCCACCCTGGCGTTCCCCATCCCTTTACGTAACGGCACCTCTCTGGGCTGTGCCTGGCCGGGGTAAGCCTGGCGCTTTGCTTGACCTCCAGCCACTGAAACCAGCAGAGGGTTTGCACCAATTCCTGTTGCAGGCTGAATCCTGTGTTGGTGCAGCGACCCTTTTCTTTTGTGCTTCCTATTCCCTTCCCATTTACTGCCTCTTTTTCCTTTCCACATGCATTTTGTGGTCTTGTGCCGCTGTTGCATCTCCGTTCTCTCGGCAGGGCTGGGCTCTGCTCTCCTGCCCCACACGGCGTGAGCAAAGAGGGAAATGCAGCAGCCCAAGTAATGGCAGGACCACCTGGAAAAAAATGATTGATTTCTCACTCCTTACATTAATATTTATTCTCCTTAATTCTTGGTCTTTACTGCTTTAGCTCTCTAAAGCTTTTGTGGTTGAGAGGCTTTCACTGAGGTTGCTATTCATCACCTAAGCAAAACATCCCCAGATTAAGCAGGTATTTTATCAAATTTGTGTCCTGTGCTGGAATCAGATTTGCCTGGCCGGACGCACCTGTCTCTGCAGATCTTTCTGCTGTTGTCTGACTTCTGCAGCTGGTGTTGCCACGTCCCAGCTGGGATGTTTCCCTGATCACCCATGTGGGTGCTGGAGCCTCACCGTCCACGCTCGGCGTGCTCATTAACTCGCCACGTGCACGGTCTCTTTTTCACCCCGAAGACATCTGACCCTGTTTCCTTGCTGCCTCGCGGACTGAATTGGCGCCTTGAAAGTCTGAAAGGAGATAAAGCGGCAGCAAACGCTTCTCCCCTGCTGCAGATAACTCCTGTTAAATGCTGAGGGCTTCTGGAATGAAAAGGGTGGTTCTCCATTGAAAGCGCTGATAAATCCTGGGCATCCAGCGTAATCCGGCCCGCTGTATCGGGAGATCTCGTGGGAGCTGGCAGCATTGAGAACAGCAATGTCTTTTTGTGCTGCAGTTCTCCCATGGACAGATAATCTCCATGGCCAAGAGCAGCAAAGGCTGGGGGTTGGATCCTGAATGCTCGCTCTTCAGGTTTTTATTCCCCTTCCCTTCTGAGGAAAACCACTGCTGCCTTCTGCAGGGAGGCAGGCTGTACCTGCAAACCTCGCCGGCAAAGGCGACCGTGGGGCTGCATTTTGCATCCCGCATGCGAGCAAGAATATCATACATCACCTTCCTGCTGATTTGGCAGCGCAAGCAGCCCTGCAAAGCAGCGATTTAATGCACTTCTTGGTGCCTTAGTGTTTCGCCTTGCTATGCTTAACCTGATATATTGTTGTTTGATGCGGGAACAGTAGGGGGTGTAAAGAGAGGTAATACGAAAATAAAAGGTCAATGGGTGCCTGGTGTGTGTAAAGGGTAAATTGCTCTTTCATCAAATCTAATAAATATTCCCTGCGAGTGGGGCAGGGAGCTCCTTTCCTGAAGGATTCCAAAGTGATTGCCCTGCCTCCAGAGCCTCAGCCCAGGGCTGGGGGTGCTGGAGGCACGCAGGGGCTCCCAGCTCCAGCTGAGCCCTGGGGCAAAGGGACAGCGGCGACTGATGAGGGACAAGGCAGCCTCAGCCCCTCACAGCGCGTGAGACTGCATTTTCCAGTGCTCCTAAAAATATTCCTGAGCCTTCTAGTGCAAAACTGGCGGTTTGGATTTGAACACCAAAATGGAAACAGATGAGCTGTATCCCATCTTGTTTTCTCACCTCCTCTCCTTTCTCTCTTCACTTGTTCCAGACTGGGTAGAGAATGGCAAAGGAGTGACCAAAAATGAAGAAAAACAAAGCAAGGAATCAATGATCCTTTTTTTTTTTTTTTTTTCAGCTGGGAGACTGTAACATTTTTATAAGCATGGAAACCTGTTTTAATTTTTTTAGATGAAATACGATGATTAGCAAATGGGGTACTTTGGCTAGTGACTCTCTTCTACCTCTGGTGGAGAAGCTAAATCCTTCCAGGCTGTAGCCAGATGGATGTGCTGTCCTCCTTCTTTCATTCGTATGTCCTTTGCAGACCTGCAGAAAGTGAGGCAGAGGGCAGAATTTCCAGGTGTCCTCGCTTCTGGTGACCTTAAGCTTGGTTTCCAGAAAGACTTTGGAGTTATGAGGTGAAGCACTGACACATCAGGTTTTAATGTCTGCTGGAAGCTCTTGAAGGTGCGAGAGCCTCTTCGTTCCAGCATCCAGCACCTTCTCCATGTCCTGCACCTCTTCCACAGCTCCCAGCCCTCAGCAGCAGGAGCCTCCGGGCTCGGGCTTGGCCGTAGGAACCAGGCAGTGGAGTGGGAGGAGAGAGGAAAAACGAGGCAAATTCCCCATTAATCCAAAAGATCATTATTAGCCTGCCAGAACCAGGAGGGCGAACTGTTTTGGGGAGTCAGCAGGAGTTAAATCCTTGCTATCGATTCTTTCCCAGCCCGGCTGCATGGCTGAGCATTACCATGAATTACACTGCCGAGCAGCGGGGAGAAATGGAAGTGGGTGCAAAGCAAGCACGGGGACAGGAGGGGGACGCCTGCGTGCTTAAAATATTTATGATGCAAATTATCATGTGTTTTAAGCCTGTGATTCTTCAAATATTTATCTAGCATTAATATTTTGAAAACTGCATTAAAATTTGCCACCGGTGCTTTATTCATTAGCAGAGTTCAGCAGCCACAGACAGCAGTGCCTGCTAAATCTGTAAGGCGCCCATGCAGAGGCAGCAGCTGGAGGATGGTGCCTGGGCTGTGAGAAAGAGCTTTCTGCTCCCACTTCCAGAGCAGGAACCTCAAATGAATTCCTTACCCACGTTGACTTCAGCTGTGACTGCAGACGTTAAATTCAGCAGTTCACACGCCAGGCTTTTTGACCCGTCTGACACCAAGTAAAAGCACTGTAATGTGAGGGAGGTGAGACTGATAGTCCTGGAGGAATCGGGAAGGGGAATTAGGGGCTGGGGGTTGTGAGCTTGCCTAAACCTGATGGCTGGTGTGGGTCTGATGGAGCTGTGAGAGCAAACTGAAGTCCTCCGAGCACAAAGGCAAGGCTTCCCTTCTTGGATGTGCCGGCCCCATTCAAGGAGATTTTTGGACAGGGGGGAAAAAGAGGGTGACCTGCTCTGCTATGGCTCTGACACCCCCAAATTACAGCCTTTGGGGCACACAAATCCCCAGCCACGTACGGGGCAGCAGGGCTCCAGCCGTTTGCTCTTTCCCCCCCTGCTCTCTGCGCGCTGCCTTAGCCCGGGGCTGAAGCTCAGCTTCAGACCAGCGCTGGCTTCTAGCTCCTGTTTTAATGCCAGCCACTTGCCAAAATACCCCAGGCACGGAGTGACTTGGAGGGAAAAGTACAGGACATGGAGACAAATGCTTGGTGGTGCTGGCACAAGGAACTCATTTTCCCTTGATTCTTTGACGCTGCAATTGATGCATGGCTTAACGAACTTCACTACCGCTGCCAGTAGCCTGTTAGAATTACTCCCAGTTATGGCAAAAGTTTAACTTTAGGTACAAGCAGGACTGCGAGTGGCTTCATTTTGCCTGTATTTTTTTTATTTTTTTTTGGTTAAGCTTCTAACCTCTGCCGTAATTTTGCTTCATAAAACCCGGAGGGTGTAAGGGAGCCTGCAGACTGCGAGTTGTTACAGGGACTGCAGCAGGGCAGAGATTTTGCCTTGTGATGCTGGGGGTCAGACTTCCAGCTGTGACTTTTATTTTCCCGAATCCTCGTTCTGCACTGGGGACAGGGCGTGCCAAGCCTGCCTTTAGGGACCGGGCAAAGTAGAGCAAAAAGGTGCCCGTTGCTCCCAGCCGCTCTGGTGCTTCCACTGAAGAGGTCCTGAAGTCAGGTCCCTTATTTCTGATTTTGTTTCCTTTCCCTTTTGAGTACCTTTGCATAGTTACGAGGTGAAGCTGGCCGACAGCATCCAGCTAATACTGATGTGATTAATTTTCATCTTTTTGTTTTAAAGGTTGTGCTCTCCAGTGCAGAAAGCTTCACCACAGATGGATGGGAAAGCTGCCAGCCAGCCACATTTTTGAGGTAAAAGGGGACAAGACACGGGAAAGTTTAGTGCTTTGCAAAAGTGACCTTTCTTGGTAATTAATTTGTCACTTCCCAGCACCATCTGCTGACTCGTCAGCTGCATCCATCATAACCATAAAAAAAAAGATACTGAAAAAGTCAATTAAAACAAGGACCGGTGTCAAACGGGCTTTGCACAAATTCCTTAGCAAAGGTGGGAGAGGGGAAAAAAAAAAAAAAAAAAAAAAAAAAAAAAAAAGCCCAGCAACCAATTCCGTAATATCCTTTTCATCAGCACACATACCCATGGTCCCAGGGAGAAAAACTATGTTGAGCTCCCCAGAAGTTTTACAGCCAGGACCACTTCGCTGCCCAGCGATAAACAGTAATAAATACACAGGGATCTGGGAAGCATCTCGGCGACTGCCACAGCTTCAAGGCAGGATTTGGCCCAGATTGAGCGGTATTGATTGCGGTGGCAGCAGCAATCGCCGTGCGAGGAGCGCCGCGCAGTGCGGTGTGTACACGCCGTATCGATCAGCTGCGTCGCGGGTAGGTGAGAAAAGTCATTTTAGGGGTTTGGGCTGTAGCTCTTCTCCTCTTGTCTCCAGCAAATTGCGCCGGTGCTTAGTGCTCATCCAGCCGGGCAGGAACCCCGCTCTAACACCCCGTGAAGCCATTTGAGGCAGGAGGCTTTCATTGCTTTCTCCACCTCATTTTTTCCTCCTGCATCTCCCCCATTTGTGGCTGCTTGCTTTCGAGGTTCCTCGTGCGTAGCCGCCGGTCTGTGAGCAGCACCGGGACGTTTCTGGCCGGATCCCAAACCCTCCAGCCTCAGCGGCTGTCTGACAGCTTCCAGGGACAACCCTGGGAGATCTCAGGCAAATCGCTTGCTCTCTCTGCACCTCATTTATCTGGAGAGAGATGTTAGTGCTCGGTTTGGTCCCTGAGGGGTAGTGCTGTGCCCAGGAGTGCGAGGTGCGTGGTTATTATGGTAACAGGGGCCAGACAGGTCTCAAAATGGGCAGACAAATAGCCCGGGCTGCCTTGGCATCTCCCCACTCATCTGCTCAGTTCATAAAGCTTTTGGTGATAGGTTTAGCATATGTAGTTGTATTTATTATACTAATATTTAGCTCTAGATCCTGCCAGGGGAATTGTTGCCTTGAATGGATGCTTCTGTAATGCCAGTGGGTCAAACACCATTCTGCTGGTTTTGGCACCGTTTGCTGGTGTTGTTACTGTGATTTGTTACCACGACAGTAGAAATACAATCGATGCGTGCATCATTTGGCTGCTGATACACTTGCATCATAAAGACATTATCCTGGGGGCTCACCACCTACGTAGCCAAGCTGAGAGAGAGGAATTTATCCACCTTATAGATGGGGAAACTGAGGCAGGCAGCGATCTGCTTTAGGGGCCCTGTCCACTGGTGGGATGCGCAGAGAACAGCTGCCAGCCTATGGACGGCAGTCTGGGGAGGGGATCATCCTGGAAACGAGAAACTCTTAAAAATCCGATGCAGATAACGGTGCTGCCCATCTGGCACGCTCGTTTCCATGCATGCCAGGAAGCTGCTCCCCGGCACTGCTGGGAGTGGGGGCACCGCTGCAGGGGAATGAGCGAGCACTGGTGCGTGCACAGCTGTGTGCGTGGGTATATAAAGGGTGGGCAGCACAGCAGGAGCATCCAGGTGTGAGAGGGAACGAGAAGAGTTCTGACCTCCAGCACCGGGCTGCGCTCACCAGGTAGGTGCGTGGTTTGTGCTCCCGTTCCCCAGCTCAGTGGGGCGATCTGTGGGTGCTCGGGTGGGTGCTGGTGGCACCAGAACCCGTTGGCTTCAGCAGCGATTGCTAAACATGGGAGAGCTCTGACAAAGGAGGAGGAAACAAAATCAATGCTTAAATAAGGGGAAAGGTGCTTTCTGCTCTTAACACGCGGTGGAAGCATTGATTCCATCAACTTCTGCCTTCTTGCTTGCCCTGAGCACCCAGCAGACACTGGAGAGTGCTGTAGAGGCACAGCAAGCCCTGGGTGCTCTCTGCACTTGGGAAACTGCTTTAAAGAGACAAAAAAGAAATTTGCACAGCTCCTATTGATGGTAACAACTTGATTTTTTAATTTTTTTTGGAAGACAGAGCCTGGCTGATAAACCTACTGTCTTGTCACTGTTCTCACACCGGTACCTGGTGGATATTCACCCCTCCTGCCCTCGAATTGGCACTTCACTTCCATTTTATGCAGGCATAAGCCGAGCTGGGCAATGCTGCTCCCAGCCTCGTGCGACCTCGGTGCTTTGTTGTGCTGATGCTGAACTTGGGATCCTCCTGCTTTGTGCTTTCTCTTTGTAGCTGGGAAGCAAATTCACAAACAACAAGGTACATATCTGCCTGGAGAGGCATTGAGCCGGAGATCTCGGGTCTGAGAGACATGTCCTGCCTACAAAATAAGGAATAGACATTCAGAAAAGATATTTTTTGACTGGAGTAATGTGTGGGGGTGTTTCTCTGGAGGAAGAGGGAGAGAATCAATTCACAAAGGGCTAGTCAATACGAGATGAAGGAGGTGACTGAGTTTATTTCTCTGCATGTGGCAGTATTTCATTGCAGTGTTAGAATAAATGAAACCGCACAAAAGATTGATGCTACGGAGATAACACCGCATTATCAGCACATATGCATATCGACGTGCTGTATTACAAGGGGAGAGCCTGAGAAATTCCCCTTCTGATCGCTCCAGCAACAGCTCCATTTCGCGAGGTCTCCCAGGGCGATCTCTGAGTGTGCCTGAGGGGTTTCTGTCCCGGCACGGGTGCTGAGGGAGGAGATGCCCTCTCCTGGGTGCAGAGCGGTGCCAAGGGAGAGGAATGGGGCTGCAGCCACCTTCTCTTGCCATCGGAGCTCCCCTGGCCTGGCACGCAGCTGGGGGATGTGACCGGCAAGTGCTGCAGGAAGGGAATATTTATTAACTTCCACCGGCCTCCAGCTCAATACTAGCTGATATTTATGGGAAATCTAATTTAGGGGTCAAATTTGACCTAACAATGTCTTTTTAATAATGTCCAAACTGAGAGGTTTCTGAAACTAATTAAGGATCAGGCTCCAGTCAGGTAGAGTAGTTAAGCCGTGAGAGCAGACTTCATTAAACGCGTCCAGAGAGAATATTTTAATATTTAAAGAGAGCATTTAATGTTTATATAAGTTCTCTTCCAATGCAAAGTCACTGTTAAATCACTTCAGAAGGTAGTTTTTAAAGCCCTTTATACCAGACTTTTATGCAGCAGGGCTGGCAAACACCCTTCCCAGCTCTCCTGAACCCAGCGAGGCTTATTAAAGGATTCAGTCTATCGGTGCAGATTTTCAAGGGTGAGGGATATAAAAACAAAATTTAACAAAAGAGCTGTAGTAAGTTCTTTCTCTCCTGCAGCATCACCATCTCCCTTGCTGTCAGTGGGATTGACGCGTGTGTTTTGCTCTGGATGTGTGCAGGTCTTAAACCACTACAGCTGGAGGGCTAAAGCTTGCAGAACAGAGGGAGTCTTTAACAGTACTGAAGGGCTGGGCTTTCAGTCTCTGGAGATATTGCTCAAGAACAAATCTGTTTACAAGAAATAGTTTGAGAGGAGAACTGTCAGTCAAGGCACTTCTATTCTCAGCTTAGGAGCAACTGGAAGAGTAAATATACCTTTAGTTAGCTGGTGGCTAAATTAGATTGCAGCTGATGAAAAGCCGAAGGGATTTCTTGTCAAACGGCCCTCTCTGTTCTCACCCTGGCACCCTCCTCCCTGTGTTGTTCAGGCTCTCACGATGGTTTCGAAGAAGGTGATGGCCAGTTTGCTGCTGGCGTACGTGGTGTCTCTGCTGGCTGAACAGACCGAAGGCTTCGTGCCCTTTTTCACCCAGAGTGACTTCCGAAAGATGCAGGTAACTCACGAGATGTCCTGCGGTGGCAGGAGCCCTGAAAAACATAGGGAAGGCTTCTTCCTCCCTCTTCCTCCCTCTGCTCCCAAGCCCCGTGTACGCCATGCCACTGTTGCTCCCATCGTCTGGCCCCTCTGTTAGGACAGAACGTCTAGGAGCGGCAGTCCCTCCTCATCCCAAAGTGGTAGGAGATGGCAGAGAACACTTCCAAGATGTGAGACTAAAGAAGAGTCTGGGCTCCTTTACATAGAAACTAAAAAACTGTGCGGGACATCATCAGCTGCTAGCAGCTCGTTTTTCTTTCCTCCATGCTAGTGGCTGTAATTTCTATAGAGAAGCTGCAGCCTCCCATCATCATACTGATGGGTCTTTTTGTTGTAACAAATAATTAACCATCCTCCAGATGGTTGTCACCTCTGGGATGCGCAGAGAGAATGTTTTTCCTTTTGATGTGAAACTAATACTGTTGAAAGGTGTCAGGCAGGCAGCCTCAGAGACTGCATCTTCTCCTTAAACACAGCCAAAGGGAGCTTCCCCCGCACGACACAATCCATTGATACTGGGGAGGAATCTTTTTTTTTTCCCAACACCTACTTGCTCACTGGATAGTGATTTCTTCTTATGGGGAGCACAGACATCCTTCAGCCTCCTTGTAGGAGAAGATGGGGACCCACGCACAGTCCCCAGACGGTTCATACGTCGTCACCCTCTTAGCTATGTGTCTGCTGGTGATTGAGGGGCTTCTGGAGGTACGTGGGTGAAATCAGTCTTAGCTTTCTTCTAGAGGCTGCCTCTTCTCCTCCGAGCACGTGTTCCAACCAAAGCGGGCGCACAGCAAGCAGTCAGCGTGGCGCTGAGCACAGCCTGCGCTGCATCTTTCATCCTGTTGTGTCGGTCATGCCCCAAAGCAACTCTGGCTTTTCTGTTTGGGGTAGGAAGAAAGGAAGGGTCCTGAAACCAATATTAGCCCCGTAAGTGGGAAAGAACTGATGTTACAGGCTTCCCAGAAAGTCTGGCAATATGTGTTGTCTGCACAGAGCTCTCCATTTGCAACGAGCTCGTGCAGGCTTTTGTTAAACTTCGGTGCCACTGAGACAGCAAAGAACCAGGACTGGGCCTCTGGAATGGCTGTGTGAGGTCGCTGTGCTTGGCTGCCAGGTCCTGCTGGCAGCGGTGTCTTGCACGGATCAGAGCAGTCACCCAGGTTTGCTGCAGGCCATTGCCTGCAGTCCCCTAACCCAGCCTTACACTGAGCATCGCGGCCCCTCCTGCGTACCGGTTACATCCCCAAGGCCACGATGACCGCAGCTGATGGGTCTGTTCCCCATGAGCGGTGGCCCTGGGGAAGGATGCAGCAGACAGCTCTCAGACCTCCAGTCCCTCTGGTTTTCTGCCCTGCTCCTTGGCTGTTGATGTGATGCAGAGCGGGTTTGGTACCTGTGCGAAGCGGCCTTACAGCATCACTGCCCTGTTTGCTCTCTGCTGTGGGGTTGCAGGAAAAGGAGAGGAACAGAGAGCAGAAGAAGTCCCTGACCCCGCTGCAGCAGCTGGATGAGGAAGGCCTCGCTGAGCAGGGTGACACAGATGTCAAGACGATCCAGGTATGTTGAACCCTGCGGCTCTAAGAGCTCATAAGGACACGTGGGGGAGAACTGAGAGCCCAAGGGCGGTCCCATGGGGCCTGGTGACCACTGGGTGCTTTGGGGTGCCACAAGAGGAGCCAGAGGGTGTTATTAGGGGGCTCAGCCCATGTAAAGCAATACCACCCGTTTCCTACCAGCTCTGCCAGGCAAGGTTGCATCAGAGAAAGGTTTTACCTCCAAGCCATAAATCATCTCAGAGGTTTAGCAGCCTGGGAGCCCCTCAGACCTGCCTGGCCTCTCCCTTAGCATGGGAAGATGGAAACAACATGAGGTCTGTCTCCGCCGTTCAGCGAACGCCAGCCAGCTGCAAGGCAGTAATTTGCAGCTCTGCTTCAGGTCTGGTTTTAACTTGTCACTCTTTCAGGCAGCTCCGGATCAGCTGTCTGGTGTCACTCACCTCCCATCTCAGTCCTCTGCACCGCCAGGATCTTATTTATAAAGTCGGGCCCGTACGGCTGCACCCCCCAAAGCCTGTATACAGAGCAGAAAATTGCCAATTTTAGGGATTTAAGTGCCAGCCTAAGCCCTCAAAGGCACGCTTACTTGGTTAGCTAAGTCCGAAAATTGCACTTTTCCACTTGAATACGGGGAGCCCTTTGCCCGGTCGATGCAGCCACTCCTGTGCTCAGCGCAGCTGCCTGCTGCCAGCCAGAGGAGCTTTTAGGTCCAGCCCAAGCGGCGGGACGGGCAGCGGGGCCAGCCTGGAGTTTGGCCAAGAGGCAGGTCGATGTGCAACTGCTCTCATAAATGCGGTACACCGATGATCAATGAAAGGATTTAAACAGCAAGGATTTGCAGTTCAAAGCATTAAACAGCTGGCACATCCCAGGTCCGATGCTCCCCACATGCTGCAGCCACAAGCCCTCCCGTGCCTCCAGACACGAGGGGAGCAGCTCTGTTAACTCCAGCACACCTGGGCCATGGCTCAAAGTCAGCCTGGAGGCAGGGCCATGTCTCGTCCTCAGCCCTTTCTGTGGCAGGATGCTTCGCCAGCGTCAGTAAAGCTGCTGTCTCGAAGGGTCAAGGTATGAGATAGCGGAGGATTTTAAGGTGCAGGAATGATTTTTTCTTTGCAGTCTCTGTTGCTGGTAGGTGCCTTTCTCTGTATTTCTGAGTCACACCTTAGATGCTCCAACGCATGAAAACTTTGGCATTTTCACCAGCACAAGATTGCACTGCAGTACGTGGGGCTGATTTACATTGCTTTTCCCCATGCAAGGATCATCTCACGTCAGCCTTAGACCCTTTAATGACTTGAGCAAAGTGGGGTCAGAGCACCCCAACCTACCTGCCTCTGCTCCCCTCAGCTTTTCCTGATTTTCCTGCTTCCTCCACAGCTAGCTGTTCCTGTTAAGGCCGGGATGTGGCTCATCTCGAGGCAGCTGGAAAAATACCAAGATGTCCTGGAGAAACTGCTCGCCGAGGTGTTACAGGACACCCCAGACGGTACTGTCAGAAGGTTGATTCCTGCCTGGGGACTTCTGCCCCGCCGCCGCCCCCCCCCCCAGCAGCTCATCATCACCGAGATATTTATATTCCTCAGAAGGGCTTTTGTGTCATGTTTGCTCACTTTACAGAGTCCTCAGATACCCCACCCACTCGCACGCACGCGGTTCCCTTCTGGGAAGGTTAGACGCTCTCTTCGGGTGCTGCCTGGGCCCCAGAGCTGCTGCTGACTGTTAGCAGCATTGCAACACTTCCCAGCAGCTCTCCCCAGCCCTGCTTCCCACCTCCCTACTCCTCCCCGAAAGTCCTCAGTCTTTAGGGTGCAATTTCCGACCACACTTTCAATGCTAGCTGCGTTATAATAATCATAATGCAGAGCGTGAGGCACTTCGGCACCCACGGCCAGGTGCGAACACCTTGCTCCCTGCACTGAAGCTTAACACCGGGTGAATTGGCTGCAGCTCCAGGTCTTGAGCACTAACAAACCCAGCCCTGGGATTTTCTCTTAGTGTATGGGCATTGCAAAAGGAAAAATGCAGGGGCTGGGGGGATGCAGCTGTTCCAGCCTTCGGGAGTGACGGAATGATTCTCACTAGTGTTATCACTGAACATTTGTCTGATTTGGGCTAAAATACCCCAGACAACAGGGTCCCTGTTATCCCTGAGGGAGTTATTTTACTTTGGCTTGTGCTGATTTCAGCCTCCATGTTTTTCAGGTGAGGAGCTGAGGAGGAGAAAATGATATTGAAAGCCTGGGAAAGACTGGATGATAAATTTAAGGACACTTGTTCTTTCCTCTCTGTTCTTTTTAGCTGACTGATATCTGCAGCATCAAAAGAGAAAGCGATGCAGCTTGCTAAAGCTAAAAGACTCCACTTATGTAAATGAAATCTGTAAAAGAGATTAACAACAAAATCTGAGGTGAGATAATAAAATGCGCAGTATAATTAAATGGAGGATTTGTGCCTTCTTTTTTCCGCGTGCCTCTCAGCCAGATGGCAAGCAGCAAGTGTGGGAAAGACGAGAGGGAGGGTTTCCAGTTCCAGAGAAATCACGTCCTTCTGAGAAGTACAAAGCATGCTGTAGCACATGAGTAATTAATCTTCGTGGACTAATAGGTTTTAACCTTCCCTTTTGGCAAAGAGGGAAACTGAGGAACGTGTACAGGGACAAACCAGGGACAGAAGCACAGGCTGAGGAGCTTGGGTGTGGGTTCCCACCCAGCTCCATGCTCCAGACACGGCAGGGCACTCCCCTGTACGGCTGGGAGAACACCGGAGTCCTGATGTGCAGTTTCTACCTGCGATCTTAAAGCCCTGTTGCTCAGCCAGGCTGCACGCATCTAAACAGCGTCGCAGGGAACACCTCACCCGTAGCTATGATGTGAACAGACACAGTGTGAAATGACACAGAGCTCTGGCCCGATTTCTGTCTCTCAAACGAACCTCGATGTGACATCGTAATTCCACTTGAACATATTGCTCTCCATTTACATACCTTTGGCTTATTTTAGAGCTGCTCCTCTCTACTGGCAGCAGGAAATCCAACATATGTAAAGTAAGGACTGATGAGATGAATGGTACGTATGTGAATATATCCCCATTCGATCCAATTTTATCCTCCCAACATAACGCAAATTCTGCTCTTACTGAGGCTCATTTAAATAGCTGTGTTTGTGCTAGAACAACACATACACACTTCTACCTCCTTGGAGCACTGTCTGCTGCGAGCCATCCCTTAGGAGAAATGAAATCTCCCGATGTATAATGCAACATCCAGCACAGAGTGGATTCCGGTTTTAATATTTGATTCGAAGGTATGCTCCTATTGAACAGACTGATCAGCTCGGTGTAACTGGAAGTTTGCAGGGATTATTGCTGAGGCAGGTTGAGCTATGGAATCACTATAAAGGAGTCTGAGCAGGAGGAAAATAATACATTCCATTAGGCTGAAAATAAAAGCGACTGCACGTCTTGCCGGGCTCGGAGCTCAGCCAGTGCAAATCAGTCTGCAGTGGAGTGATACCCCTGGGAAATCTGTCATGGAAATCACCGGAGGAGCTGCACTGCGTTTACACCAGTGTCCAGCAAGATCAGAGATGAGGCTGTTTGCTTTGAAGGGGCGCTCGTTACTTCTGAAAGACCTAAAAGACCTAAATCCTTACCCTAGGCTTAATTTTGCCCTGCCACGGGAATAAATAAATAAATAAATAAATAAATAAATAAATAAATAAATAAAGGATAGTTTCCATCTGAAGTGCAAGCTGCTCCTTAAATCCCTACAGAAGCTCTACTGCAGGAGGTCGGAGCTGTCTCTCTAGCATCCCCTCTTGCCCTCTTGCCCTGCTCTTCCACTGAGGGGGTTTCCTGGCTCCCCATGCTGTGTAGGAAGGAATGTTGCCCAGTGGCAAAAAAGTAAATAAGTGGCAAAAGTAAATAAGAAAGTGAACGTGAGCCTCTGGGGTTTGCTTCCTGGACCATTTCCTAGCAGGCTGGTGCTGCAGAGACTTCTATAAGGAGATCCACAAATGAGCCTTTACTGGGATGTCTCCCTCTGCTCCTCCGTTTTGACCTACACAAGCCACTGCTGGGCTGCAGCAGCAAGCTCTGCTTTCGCCCCAGTCCTTGGTTGTGCCCTGTTCCCAGCTGGCTGAGGTGTGGGATGAGCTGTGGGATGCATGGCTGCTTGCGACAATAACCATACGAACCCTCTCTCTTGTTCTGCAGCAATAACTGTACACCAAAGTGCAAGGGGGCCTTCAGCTTTCCGAATAAAATCCCCTCCAACTTGGAGGCTTGAGTAGTGGGAACAAAGCAGATATTCACCCCAACCGCCCTCCCAGACATGACTCCTGCAGTCAGGGATGTATCTGGTTAAGAAGAAAAAGGGGTTCCAAATCGCAGGACACATCTGTATGCACAGTGCCCTCAGCAGGCTGCTTTGGCGTGGCTCAGCCAGCAGCGCTGAAGTCCACGTCTGCAAGCACGTAGGGAGATGTTGCTGCTCCAGAAACCAAACAAGTTCCATGGCAGGATGAACAGCTGGGGGAAGAGAGGCTGGAAAGGAGGAGGACGAGAGAAAAGGATGAAAGTGGCACCCCCTTTCTAACCTAAGCTCGGCAGGCTGAGGACACGACATATGAGGAGGACAAGGAGTGGTGTTCTTGGGTCACACCTGTGCCGCGGCTGTGAGTGACAAGGTGTTAAATCGGCACCGTCGGCTTCCAAGTAAGATTTGACACTTCCCCTAGTGGCATATGCAGGACTGTCGCCCGAATGCCATGGGATAAGAGGTGGGGGTGGGATGGAGGTTTCTCTGGCAGCCCCTCCGTCAGGGGTGGGCAGTCATCTGCTGACGTGCTTTTTGGGGTGCAGCATGCTCTTCAGGCACCGTGTAAAGATGGTGCAGCTCTACTTCTACCCGTCTGCTTATACCACTCCTGTCTTGGTGCTTCAGGAGGAGAAGCAGACAGCACGGCACGCCTGCTCTTCCCAGTCGATAGCTGAGTCACTGCCAGCTGGCCTAAGACAGCTTCTGGGCTAGCAGGACAGGTGGAGGGTGTCCCGTCCTCACTGTCCCATCTTCCCACAGCCAGCTCAGGATATTTACAGCCAAGATATTCCCACCGTGGGCTGGGAACTGGCTTTCCTCAGCCAAGGATCTCTGAGCATCACAGCCCATATGCAGCATTGGCAGGGTTGTGCTCGCCCCGGCAGCCTCTGCTGCTGCCCAGGGCTGTGTGGCTGATGGAAGGGGCTGCACGAAACAGAATGTCCACTGCCAACCTCATCAGCAGCACTGCTGGCAAGATAATGGGAACAAATAGGTCCCTGGGGCTATGCCCTCTGTCATCTCTGAGAGGCTTTCTCCTGCCTTCTTCTCCAAGGTGTTCAGGTACCTCCAGGGAAGGCAGTGATGCTCCCAAGGGCTAGCTTGCTAGGGAAGAAGGAAGAGGGGCAGTGGATTTCTCTCCACAAGGAGACATCTGTTTCTGCTGAGCATTGGTCCTGCCAACCTCCCTTCTGCAAAAGAATCACAACTTTTCCCCAGTCCTCCAACTCTCAAACACCACTCCCGTGTTCTCCACTCTGAAGGTCACACAATGCTGGGCCAACTGCTGCAACTTCCCTGACTTTCAGAAGCAAACGAAGATGAAGAGTGGTGCTCTGCTCTGCTCTGCTCTCCTCAAGCAAGAGGAATTCACTTAATTCATGAGCTTGTATGAGCTCGTGCTTAGATACCAGCATACATCTACAAGTCTAGGCAGAGCTTCTCCAAACTGTCTGCAAGCTGTGAGCTTTCAGAAACTGTGTACTAAGAGCATATTCTAATTCTGTATTTACATTAGACACTACTCCAAATTATTAGCTGTCAGTTGTGCTTTCCACTTAGTGAGCAGGGGAGGCCGGCTCGGCTTCGCACATTCACACTTCCCATCGGAACTGAGTATGCTCTTTTAATGGGCTCCCTGGCCTCTACTAAGTGTATATTTGTTGTTGCTAACCAGATTAACAAATCTCAGTATCTTGTTGCTGCTTTCTCACATAAATCAGGAAGAGCAAGGCGAGCCTTGTCTGATGCCCTGAATTAGAAGAAGGGCACGACAGCAAAATGAGCGTGAAAGGAGGGTGAGAGGAAGCTGAGAGCCTGGCTGACTTGCCTTGTATTTAAGGCAGTCATTAAAATCAAAGATGCCCTCACTTGCTGGATTTGTACAAGATGCAGCATCTAAGCTGAGGACACAGCAGAGGTTTCTGTGTCCTGCTGTACTCCGTCCTCACAGAGCTGAGTGGCAGGCGGCCATGCCGGGGCTCTTCCACAGCCCCTTCCCTGCAGGTCCCACTCCTGTGGCACTGAGATGTTTCCACGGCTCTGGTATCATCCGTCGGTCACAAAAACGGCGATGCACAGACAGTCTGCAAGCATTCATCACCACTTTTTCATTATCTTTAATTAAATTCTGATATTAAGCCACAGTATTTCAGCCACTTTCATTACTTTCTTTACAGGCGGCAGCAGGAAAAAGCAATTACTGTACATCACTGCTGAGCCAAAATAAATTTTCGAGTTGACATTTGGTTTTGCCTTTTTAGGCTTCAAGTATGTAAGGAACCTCCTTCCCCGGCAAAAATCCTCAGGACCCAGATCCTGATCCTGCCCAAAGCGGTGGCAAAGTGCCAGCCCGCCTGGCAGGTGCCAGTTCAACGACTGTAACTTGGCAGAGAGGAAAGGGATGAGGAAAACATGTGTATGGGGGTGGCAGGTGGCAGGGAAAGACACTTCTTACTGCTCATACATGTCCCTAAAAGTGTCAAAAATTGGAATTGCTTGGTTGGAGCGAGGCGGGAGGAGCTCACCACCCCTACTCGCTCCAGTGCAGTGTGGCTCCCAGGGTGACAGGGCAGTGGCACTGGTCGGCTGGGGATGCTAAGGCTGTTTTCGTCTTGCTTTCCCCATTCCTCCCCCTGTCCCTTCTCCTGGGGTGGGCAGCAGCTCCCGCTCAGCACCATTCCCTCCCTGAGAAGTGCCTTCACTCAGCCTTCACAATATTCTACAAGAAGGACATCGAGGCCCTGGGCCGTGCCCAGAGAAGGGCTCCGAGGCCGGTGAAGGGCCTGGGACACAAGGCCTGGGAGGAGCGGCTGAGGGAACCGGGGGGGTTTGGGCTGGAGGAGGCTCAGGGCAGAGCTCTCTGCTCTCTGCAGCCCCCTGAGAGGAAGGGGTGGGGAGCTGGGGGTCGGCCTCTCGCAGGTAACCAGGGATAGGACCAGAGGGAACGGCCTCGAGCTGTGCCGGGGGAGGTTCAGGTGGGCAATGAGGAGACATTTCTGGGTCAGGCCTTGGGACGGGTTGCCCAGGGGGGTGGTGGGGTCACCGTCCCTGGGGGTGCTGGAGGAGAGGTTGGGCCTGGTGCTTGGGGACACGGCTCAGTGGTGACAATGCTGGCAGGGGGTGGTTGGAGCAGGTGATCTTGAAGATCTTTTCCAACCTTAGTAACTCCATTCTTCTACACGGCGCCGCCCACGAGGGCAGAGGGACGCCGCCGGAGGCTCCCTCCCGCCCTTCCCAACATGGCCGCCCGGAGGGGGCCGCGAGCCCTTCCCAAGATGGCGGCGGCGCTTCCTCGTCGGCCGAGTCCTTCCGGCGAGGCCCGGAGCCCGGCCGCGGCCATGGCGGAGCTGACGGACGCGGAGCTCCGCAAGGAGCTGGTGGCGCTCGGCTACCGGCCGGGGCCCATCACCGACACCACCCGCAAGGTTTACGTGAAGAAGCTGGGCTGCCTGCGGGCCGAGGTGGCGGCGGCGAAGCGCAGGGGCCGCGGAGCCCCGCCTAGCCCGGCCCGCAGCTCCGGCAGGCCGCAGCAGGCCTCGCCCTCCCGGCCTCGGCTCGCCTTCAGCCCCGGCGGCAGGGAGGAGGAGGAGGAGGATGAGGAGGAGATGGAGGACGAGGAGATGGAGGAGGACGAGGAGGAGGAGAGGGGGCAGCCGCCAGTGACCCGCTGGGAGGCCTCAGGGGAAGGCGGCAGGCTGGCCTGGGGGGGGTCCCGGTACAGCGGCAGGGCTGAGGGGGGCTCGGCCCGGGGGCTCGGCTCCACTTCGCACTGGGACACGGCCGGGGAGAGGAGTGGGGGGCTCACGGCTCGGCCAGAGCCAGCCCTGGATGGGTTTGGGGGGCTGAGCCCCGTGTTGCAATGGGGCACGTCTGCAGAGAGAGGGGGGGGGCTTGGTGCGGGGTCAGCACTGGGCACCGATGGGTTTCGGGGTTCAGCCTCCTCAGTGCATTGGAGTAGCTCTGCAGAGAGAAGCAGGGGGCTCAGCGACCTGTCTGGGCCGTCCCTGGATGGGTTTCGGGAGTCGAGCTCCTCGTCCCAGTGGAGCACATCAGTGGAGAGAGGCGGGGGGCTCAGCGCCAGGGCTGGACTGAGGGCGCCCCTGGATGGGGCCGGGGGGCTGAGCTCCGAATCCTCCTGGGGCACGTCCACAGGCAGAAGCGGGGGGCTGAGCTCCAAACCCCTTTCCAGTGATGGGAGCGGGCACCTGCCATCTAGGAGCAGTTGGGGTGCATCGCTAGGACGAATTACAGGGCACAGCTCCCCGTCTCTGTCAGAGACAGCAGGAGAAAGGAAGGGTCTGTCCTCCTACAGCTGGTGGAAGCAGGAGAGCGAGGTAGCGCCCAGCACCCACTGGGGAACTGCAGCGGCACGTTCCGGCTTGAGCCACCAGTTTGGGCGAGGGGAAGAGGATTTGCTGTCCAGTGTTCGGAGGAAGGAGGACAGGGAGCCGAAGCCCGGCAGCTGGGCAGGGGGACTGGCCCGGCGGCTGCCCTGGAGCTCTGCGAGCAATGCAGGGCTGGCCTCGGGCAGCCGCTGGGATGCATCGGCAGCAGGACAGGGAATAACTCCCCGCACGAAGCTGCTGCGGACAGCCCCCAGGCAGCGGACAGAAGGAAAGGGCAAAGGCCTCGAGTACTACCTCTCCAAGTTCCTTTTCCTTGCCAGCTTTGTGCTGCTGCTGATTTTTCTGGGCATCCTCATGGTGAAGATGATTGGGTCAGGCTGGCTTGACAAGGGAGAGGAGAACTGTACGTGCACTGTTTTAATCCTGTTTTTAAACTTTACCTTTCCTGATTTCCCTTTATTACTTTTATCAGCGTCAGATTTATCATTATCAGTGCCATAACCTGACACCTCTATTTCCGTCCCTGTTTCCCTTTCCCCTTGTCCTTGGGAAACCTTGTTAGTGTCATTGAAAGTCAGTCAAGTGTGTGGTTTTTTTTTTTTTTTTCCCCTCAAATGAGTTTGGCCTTCAGTTTTTCAAAACCCCGGGTTTTATGGAGAGCAACGTTCCTGCTAGGAAGTATTTTATGATTGTCTGCCGTGTCACATCATGCCCGTGTAACTGTGACGCGTTTTAATGTTAGGCTCTGCAAAGCACTGACCACAGAGAAGTACGGGGTTTGGTACTTCGGCACTTCAAGCGTGGCAGAGCATCCGCGGGCCATGACAAAGGGCTTCCCCATCACCTTGTTTATAGAGCAGAGTTCCCCAGCTAAAACAAATTGAAATATCGACACTTTATGGCTTTGAACTGAACAAAGAGTTTTGGTTTGGAAGGCGTCAGTCCTGAAACTGGGCGTCCTGCTTGTAGATGTTGGCGCACTTCATGCGTGCGAGGATGTGTCCGGGTTCCTCAAAGCCAGAATAAAGCTAGCCCGTGGCCCTGAGTTTCTGATGGGCCCTTTAGAACGTTGTTAGGTATTTCTAAACCAATGGTATTTTAAAGCAAATCGTGCAGCACAGCTGAGCACTCCTAAATACACAGGTAGTTAGTTAACAGTGCTAGAGGGGAGTGCTTGACCGACCCGTGGCCAGCCCACGTCCAACTGTCAGGGCAGGAGGCAGCAGTTAAGCCAGAGGCCGTAAGCTGTGGAACTAACAGCTCCGACCACAGCAGACCTGCTGCTTCTGCCTTGCAAAGTCTCGATTTAAATCCTTGTTATTTCCGTGATGCTTCAGGTGGCCGTGGCATGCAGCGAGTGACGTTACTAGATTGCAAAGATCAGTGCGAGTTTTCATCCGCTCGCATCTACTTAAACAGGAGCTGTTGAAGCTCCTGGGCCACGATTTTTACTTTGCAGATGGATGGGGTCCATCGTCTTCACCCTGGTACAAAACCACTTTTACTTGTTCTGCTTTCAGCACTGCCTACCAGAGCAGTGCTTTGAATGTGCAAGGTACTGTGCAAAGCAAGATTAAGAACAGCAGAATCAGACTTGAAAGTAGAGCCTTTTTAAAAAAAAAACAACACATAATTGCTTTCTTGATCAAAGCTGTTGTTTTGCAGCCAGCTAACTTCTCTTCCCCTTCTTCTCTCCCATAGTTAATCTTTTGCATGTGGATTGTGACAAAAGAACAGATGATGTAAGTGTATACTTATTTATCTTCAAGTATTGGGGACTGGGGATTCTCACAGAAGAGTAATTATTCTGGGAAGCTTCCACCACGATCAGTATCACTGTGAAATTATTAGTTCTATCTTCTGATTTCATGAGTTGGAATTAATGGGCCAGATTAAATTGGGATTGTGTATGAGACTCTGAAAGATAAAAATTTAAATTCCCGATTACGTGAATCCATTTCTTTAATAGTTGTAACAGAAGTGATACTGGCTTACAGACAAAGCTCTACCTGTGTTCAGCTTCAGCAATGCAAGACTTAATCCAATTCCCTGAACTTCATTTCAAATTGTTTGTACAGCCCTATTTTTTTTTAATCATAACGCGTTATTTTGAGAGAAAAACTGTGTTGGATTCAGCGTTATGGTTGGTGTCCTGTGCTGTTCGGGGCATGCAGAGTTGATCGGCCGTCTGTCTGAGGGGGTGTCCGTGGTGCAGCCTGGGCAACGAGCTGGGGGAGTCAGTGGCCCTCCTACAGGATGCGCAAGCTCGCTTTTGACTCAGAAAGTGCAGCTCTTTGCTGTAGGCGAGCTTAATTTGAACTAGTGATGCAGAACTGAGCCAAACCCCACTGCTGGTGTTTCGTTTTGACGTTTTTTAGCTAGCCTGACTGCTGCCCTGTGGCTGCCAGTCTACTCATGTTTGTTACCTGTTTCTGACTTGCAGTTCTGTCAAGCCAAGCACAAGGACATTATAATGAACATGCTGCATGAGTTGTATAACTACTTGTCCATACAAGCCGGTGAGTTCCAATTGTCATTACAAAGCACTTGTGAACGTTCAGCAAACTGCCTCTCCCAGCTGTCTGGACGTTTTTAACCTTAGTTTGAAGAGAGGGGTTTGTGGAACAGTCAGTTCCACTTGAAGAGCTCTGAGAAAGTCAGGTAATAGAAAAATAGAAAAAGGATGTTTATTTTTAATCTGAACAGTGCTTAGCTAATGCGCTTATATCACTGTGCTCTTGTGGAGCAAGTGTTCCTTGCACTTGATGCATTGGGAACTTGAGGTACAAATATCCAGCTTTATGGTTCTTTTCTACAAGTATCTTGAAATTGTCTTCCAAGACACTCAGAGCCAGTAAGTGTAAACTTACAGCGTGTTCTTACAAATGGAGTTGAAGCGACTTAAGAAATTGCCAGTTCTCTGCTGAAATGTAGCCGATGATGTGAATGCTTCTGTGTTTTCTTGGTCCTGAGGTAAGACAGCTTCACTTGGCTGAGGAGCTAACCCCACGCAGTAGCCAGTCTCTACCATGTATGCACCAGTCCAGTCCATAACTAGTATTTTGTGATGGAGAAGGCTGCTAGAAGTTCGGTGGACAAGTAAAACCTCTTTTTTGTTGTTGGTTTTAAGATAATAGTGTTAATCAGTAATGGTGCCTAAGTTCCATTTTCCTGATTTCAGCCCTCAGCAGGGCTGAATCCTTTGGATAACTTGAATTTCACAGCATTGCTAAAGCTTTCCAAACCAGACATCGTATTGTGAAATACCCACCAGTTTCACATAAGCTCTTAGCACTTTTGTTTAGTCAACGTTGTGAAGCACGATGTAGAAGCCCAAGTTTCTGGCCGATATTCCTCTGCCCGTGTAGAAGGCAGAGCTGGGCTTCTTAGAAGCATTCTGTGTGTTAAGCTGGAACTTCAGCATTGCAGTCTTTGATGCTTGATGGAAGGAGCCCCTCTGCAGGGCTTTAGGTCAGAGAGGCAGTTACACGCTCTGCAAAGGGAAGAAATAGTATTTTTTCCCCTCATTCTGTGCTGAGTAGTTAACACACTGAAACATGAGGTTTGATTGCCCCTTTCCAGCCTATATGCAGTGGCTGAGCGCTTTATTAATAGTCATAATCTTATCTGCCTACCATATAAATCTCACCTTGTAATCATTTTGCCCAGAGCTATAGTTGAATTTAAAGGGTAGCATTTATAGACAGTTCAGTGTGCTTCTGAAGTGTTCGAAGGCTTTTTAAAAAAAACATGATTTCTCTTTGACTTTTTTACCAGGTAATTTTGAATGCGGAAACCCTGAGAATCTAAAAAGCAAATGCATTTGGGTTAGTGAAGCAAGGGATCACGTGGTGGTGAGTAGGCTGTGAACAGCTATTGTTATAACGCAGTGCTTAGTCTCTTACAAGGCAATAAATAATAGATACTAAAGCAATTCACCATCTGTTTTACTTCCTCATCCTGTTTTGATTCTTTCCCATATCTCTAGTCTCCCCTTTGGCCAGTCCTGTTCTCAGCACTTCGTTTGAAAATAATCTTCTCCTACATCTCTGATTCAGCCCCTGTAAATCTAACTTAATGGTTTGTTGTTTCGCCATAGTCATCAGTCTTGTGAAACCAGAAATTTCCCTGGATTGAGGGCTGGGCAGAAGAAAGATTTTTCTATACCCAAAAGTGTCAGAAGACAGACTGCTTTGATCTAGCATTCCATTTCTTTCATGGTAAACTGTCAGTAAGATTATGTTGTATTTAGTGGTTAGTCTTAACGGTCTGGGATAGGGTTATTTTACACAGTGTTTCATGCATCATCTGCCAGAGCCAGAAGATTTTAGTCCAGACCAAGCTTCAGATGCCACTTTCCTTCCTTCGGTTTGCAGAATTATGATAAGAATTAACCTAGGGACAGACTGCATGGAATAAATTCTCCCCCTGCTGTAATAAAATCACGTTATTTGGTATTTTAAATGAATGGAGAACTAATCTTCTTATGGATTCTTCTGTACAGAATGTAACTGGTAGTTCCCCACAGAAGTTTGAAGCTGCCCTGCATTGGATGCTGAACAGTAACAAGGATTTAGGAATATGGTAAGTGGAAGCCCACTGTTCCAAAAGCACGTTTCTCGGTGTTGGCTGCTATGTGATTTGACATCCTGTGCGGTGTGCACAGAAAGCTTCCATACCTCGTTAGATTTCAGAAGATAATCTGAGAGTGGCTTTGTCAGTGTTTGGTAGGCAAGATTCCAAATAAAACGTAGGGTCCTGCTGCAGAGATTGGCAACTGCAGACATTCCTTCTGAGCGTGTCTCCCAGCCGCTGCTCTGGGGGACATTGCGTTCACGAACACGCTGTTTCGCAGGTGAAGTAGAAATCTGAGGTCATGGCTGCTTGTGGCTCTCAGCTCTACGTTGTGCTCCCTGCAGGGCTTAGAAGCTGGTCCTGGTGTCTTGCCCACTGTCTTTTGGCTACAGTACTCTTGTTAAACGTGCCCACGTGCCCACTTTTTGCCCAGATAATGCTTTCCTTCAGTACTCTTACTGTCGTCAGAGCTTGAGTATCGTGTGGAACTGCATCATTTGAGCAGAGGGGTTGGGTTATGTAGGTCAGTGAAGCATTCCCCTTAGTAGGTAACAGACCGCATGCTTTGGGATCCTTTGCAGCAAGTTCTTAGGAGGAAGAGAGGAAATAGATTGTTGAACGGTTGGTATCTTTTCCTTAGTGTCAGTTGTCTTTCTGGCAGAACACACAGTACGCATTAAAATGAACAGACTGGGACCATGTAGGGGTTGGTCAGTCACCAGTGGGCCTTTGTTCTTTTGGGTTTCTTGGCTACCGCCCACTTCAGTACGTGAGAAATGGCAGAAATACTAGTTTCTTCAGGTAAAAAGTACAACGTTCAGACCGTAATCTAACGGAAGACTGTTATCCAGAGTCCACAGACATTATTACCTGCCTCTGGGAGGTGTGGGCTGCCTCCCCTGTATGTTACCTCTGAAGCTGAACATTTGTTTGCATTTTAATATTGCTGAATGTATCTCTGATTAAATGAATTGTAACAGTGGTAATGCTAGAGCTTATGGGCATAGCTCGTATGATTTGCCACTGCTTTATTTTTTTCCCTAAAAAAAATTCGGTGGCTGCTGCTGTGATTTAATGATCAGACAGCGTCTACTGCTTTTCTTCCTGGTGCATGGCAAATTCCCAGGACAGGATATTGCTTTCCTGGTGGCAGGCTTGGATTTGTGGGTGGGCTGGGATCCAGAGTTTTCAAATTTATGTTTTCGTATGGGAGCAGGGCTCGTGTCAGGAGCCTTGTGGTACGATATATTCCCATTTTTTTTATTTTCATAATTAGCAATTTTGCCGGCTGTTCGCCAAATGGATCCACTTTCATGAAGTCTGCATAGCGTGCAGAACGAGTGTTCGGCATGCTTAAAAACCTGCGGGTGGCATTTCTAGCAAACGCTACGTGAGGTTATTTTTCTAGGTGCTAGTCTGAGAGGCAGAACTGAAAATGAGCTCTGCACTCGGTGATTCTCCTGCATATTTAAAATATTTTCATGGAATTTGGGTTGTAAATAAGACAAGGGGGTGGGAAACAACTGTGCGTCTCCAGCTACTGTAGAATCCAATAACCAAATACAAGCTGTCAGCAGTTTGTGAGCTGTGCGCTAGTAAATTGAGAAAGTGTCTTTGTCTAATAGGTTATTCATTGCAAACCTAGAATGAATTAGTATCTTAAAAAAAATGAAATCCCCCTTAGTCTAATTCCTCTGAATCTGATGGCTCTCACTTGGTTTGCTTGATGCCTGTTGGCTTAGAGTATCTAATAAGGAAACCACATCAGTGTAGATCTATATATAAAGAAGGGAGTTAGAAGCACGTCGGCTCGCGCAGCAGGTGTGGACGAGTGATGTTGCAGGAGGATGTTATCGATTTTGCCGTGAATGCTTTCTGAGGGTGTGTCTGTTTCTCACTGCAGATACAGTTGACGTGTTGTCACTTCTCTAGCTAAACTGTTTATGCTCATCTGTACTGAGGAAAACAGCGCAACCTCTGTGGACATTTGCAGTCTCCCTCAACTGCTCTCTCTGCAATTGCTGATGAGTGACTCAGTAAACATTTCCATTTCTCTGTGCTGGGAGGTGGGAATCCAATTTAAAGTTTAATCTTCTGCACGCTGAGAGGTGCTGTCAAAGAGTCTGCAGAGGGAGACTTCAGTTTACCAGTGGGAGTTCCAGCCCTGCTGCCTTTTCTAAAGCCATATCCACTCCTTGCTAAGCAGCCAGTCCCAAAATGTTCTGGAAAAGAGGAGTTGCAAGGATGTTGGTGTATTTTCGTGGTGGTGTATAGAACGAGTTACTGCGTCTGCAGTCTGTTTGTTCTCCCTCTCTTGATTAAAGACTGCAGCTGGAGTGTGTTCTCTCTTCACTGAAGATCTTCTGCCTCTTCCCATCAGGTTGAAAGGCAAAGACCTTTCTGAACCAGTTACCAAGGTGGAGCAAGTGGTCTGCCTCGAATCGGCCCATCCTCAGATGGGTCTCGGCTGCCGTTTCCGTCGGGCAGTGGTCACTGCCATCATGAACCTTTTCCTGTTTTTCTGGTGTAAGTTGTCGGTGTTTCTAATCAGCTTTTCCCCTTGCTGGCTGTAGAGACGAACGTGCGTGTGCTCACACGTTTTTCCAGCTGTATGAAATTACTAACAGAGGTGAAATAAATCTGCTGATGAGTTAATTTCTAATTAACCTTTGTTCTGGCAATAGAGGGAGACCTGTAGACCTGCTCTTGTGCTGTGAGTGCTTAACACCTACTTTAAATCAGCAAGCTGATTAGCTCTCTGAGTGTTCCTCAAGTACCCATTACTGTGGTCTGCAAAATAAGTACGTTAACCTACCTAAAAGGTTCATTTTTTCTTTTTCTTCGTGCACAAGGCTATGAAGTCTTCTGGACTCTTTAGTAATGACTTGTAGCATTCCAGTGTTACAGGTTTTATTGGAACAGTCTGTCATGCCCCAGCCGAGACAGAAGTCTTACTGAGCAAGGTGATAACGAGAGATGAGTGTTGAATAGAAGAGTTTATAATCTAGCCAGACAAGGTGGGGGTGAAAGGGGATAGTTATGTTTATTGTAGAGACTGAGATGCTAAAGTTAGCTCATGTTGTAACAGGGACATTTGTCAATGCTAAACCTTCAATATAGATCTGAATTTCAGGCTGGCACTGGAGCCCCAGGCTTTATTTCCTTATCAAGGAACTATCTTCAGAGCAGTGGAGCTTGACAGTCTTCCTAAGTGATTATTGTGGGGGAGGCCTCTAGCAAGGAGAGAGCTCTGGGATTTAGACAATTACAGCCCTGTGGTCATGCGGAGGTTTCTAGTAGGGGAGAAAAGGTCTGCGATGAGGCCTTCTGACCACCTCCCACGAGCACGCGTGTTCTGCTGCTGCAGGTGTTGTCGGGACCGACAGCTTTGTGGGGTGCAGCTGCCGTGGTGAACAAAAGGAAATGCTTGGATTCGGTTCCAAGCCCACCTGAGTAGCAGGGAGGAAGAATGCTGCTTCCAGGGAGGTGTCAAGAATAACGCTGCTAGCATCGAGCAGGTACACATATGTCAGTACTGAATTCTATTTGTTTTCTGTTCTAGGTCTGATAACTCTTTGGGGGATCCTGATCTTCCTTAGATACCGCTGGCGGAAGATGGAGGAAGAGGAGCAAGCCATGTATGACATGGTGAAGAAGATCATAGGTAGAATCCAGTAGCTCTCTGAACCCAAGTAGCAGAGTTCTCCTCTCTGCAGCGTTGAGGTCTCTCACTGTTTTGTCCTCCTGCCTTCTAGCCGTTGTCCAGGACCATTACAAAGAATGGGAACGTAATCTGGAGCGTTACCCCTATGTCGGCATCCTCCACGTTCGGGACAGCCTCATCCCTCCTCAGAGCAGGTGAGCTGGACGTTGTTCTTTTAGGAGTGTTCTCAGCATGATGTTGTTCACCTCAGCTCAAAACTACAGTTACTGGGTAACCGATCGCGAGCAAACAATTGATGGGAAGCTGGACTGCAAGAAGTCTGTCTGGCCTTCCGCTTCATGAAGGATTTTGACACAGCTCAGGCTATGACTCAGATTGATGTGATAGTCCAGGGGCTGATATTTTGTGCAGTCACACAGGTTTATTGTCGTTGTTCTGTTACACAGTAAGTGGATTTTGCTTTTCCTGGGCATGGTGCATCTTATTTTCTCTCCTTCATCCGATCTGTGCTAGGATGCTCTCCTGTTTCTGAGCCGTTGTACCTTCTCCAGAAGGTGCTGCGCTTCTTAGGCCAACCCTTTACATGAATTGAACCGTGTCTTGGGAGGCTCTTCTGAAGTGGTTGTCTGTGTTGGTAGGCTGGAAAGTTGCCAGTTCAAGTTGGGCAGCAGTGAACAGGTGGCTTTGATGCTTTTTCAAAAAGTGGTCAAGTTGGTGGTGGGGCCAGAGGGCTGCAGCCTGGTTCTGGGTGCTGTACATGCCACTTCATCTTTGCAGGATTTATATTTTTTTATCCTTTTGGTTAAATGGGGCTGCTTTGTTCACCTGACAGCACAGAATGCTGTGTGTGCTGCAGTCTTACACGCGCTCCCTCCTTAGTAGTCACCATACAACCAGTAGGAAAAGGAGTTATTTCAGCTGGTTTTAATTGACCTCTGTGTATGTGGTGCCCAGAATTACTAGAAAACTGATTCAAAACCGGGGTGAACTCCAATTTGCTCTCCCTGGTCTGAGAGATCTCTGCAGGGGAGAGATCAAGGAGGTGGGGGCACTTTGCAGATCGAGTGCCTCTGCAACATGAAGCGGGCTGGAAATTCAGGGCAGTCATCAATTGCTTGTGCTGCCAGAGGGTCTCATCTTCCCCACTGGCAGGACTTGTGTGTTCATGTCCTGAGCTGAAATCACCTCTAAACTAGAATTCTGGTTTAATCTCCTTTGCTGTCTGCACACGGAACAGGAGGAAGCCAGCAGCAGCTTGATCAGCAGCCACAGTCACTGTAAGCAGGAAAGCATCAGTAAGGATACGATTGTAATGTATTTCCTTCTTGTCGCTGTTTCTTGCAGAAAAAAAATGAAGCGGGTCTGGAACAGAGCTGTGGAGTTTCTGGCTTCAAACGAGTCACGGATTCAGACGGAGTCGCACAGAGTAGCAGGAGAGGATATGCTAGTATGGAGATGGACTCAGCCTTCGTACGTCTCAGATTCAGAACACTAAAGAGGAACAGAAGTTGAGCAACGGTTGATATGAACCTCTGCAAGGGGGCAGTCCCTTCTCTGGTGGGAAAGAGGTCACCGTCCTACTCCCCTTGGGTTGGGGATTGCACGTATCTGTTTGCTCTTCTTTCTGAAAATCTTCACACACAAAAATTCAGGGCAATAATGTTGGCTCGGAAAGAATATGGGCTTGAGCTGGTGGGAAGCTAGAATCACACCAAAGCCTTCCAGCAGATATCTGGCTTCTGAAGGCAAGCTTGCCTAAAACAACTTTTTAAAAAGAACAAATTTTTATACCTGATATCAAGGGACTTAGGATCTCTCTGACAATGGTTGGGTTTTTAAAATTTGACCTCAATTCTGCAAAAGCCAATTGGTGGCAACATCCATCAAGGAGTGTGTTTAAAGGAGATTAACATTTCCCATGGAAACATTGGGGTGGCAGTAAAGATACGTTTTGTTAGAATTTGTCAGTACAAAGGTAGTGATGAAAGCACTTGCTGCTTCCTTAAAGGGAGGATGTTTGTGTCCGCTTCACCCGTCAGAAATGGGGAAAATGAGTAATAAAATCAGGTGGAGGTCGTCGTAGAGGGAGGGCAGTTTGATGTGCCTTGGTGGTTTGGGCTGGGCTGGGGAGGGAGGGATGGAGGAGCGTTTGTGATCCTGCTTCACTTTTTAAGTCTGCAATCTCTGTGCTTTATGTTTCCAGGGGGGTGGGGGGAATTTGGGTGGAAAGCAAAGAATATAGGAAGTATCAGAAAGCGCTTTCTTGTGGCTACAGCCAAAGGGACTGCTTCGTGGGCTATTGAAGAGCAGCTTTGGAAAGTTTATTAGGGCTGAATGTACATGTTTATCCTGGGCAGCTGCAATGTGTGTGCTGTGTGTCAGAGCAGAGCTGTTACAATGCTTGGAGTGTCAGTGCAGGGGTTGCCAAGTCAATGTTCCTGCAGCCTCGCGACAGGTACGAGGAGCGGCGATCGATCCTCTGTGCATGCTGCAGGCATTGTCTTTTTTATCTGCCATAATTTAATTACTTAAGTTTGGTTTTATATCCAGCAAAGGACTGTTTTTTGGCTTTGTGTTTTTTTTTGTGTGTGTGTTTTTTTTTTTTTTTCTTCCAAAGAAAACGGCTCCAGTGCATGGCAGCTTAGACTGGGCAGAGGTACTGTTAATCCGCCTTTCCCAGTGCTGTAAAACTGCTGTCCAGGTCACCGCTGAGACAGCAGGGACCAAATTCATTGCTGGCATAAGCTAGTAAAACCTGCAGAGAGAAGCCAGCACATTTGAACCCATGTAACCAGCAGATGGCTTTAACCTGACCATTCTGGGTACCATGTGAATGTTTGCGTTCATCTCTGATGCTGGATGGGTGGAGAGCTTCCTCTCCAGGCTCTGGGTTGGCAGGTAAGCTTAGCACGGCTGCCAGAGCTCTCCTGCCTGGCTTGCAGGCTGGGGATGCCACGTGGAAGGTTGGTTCCTCGTGCCCGTACGAAGTCTGCACCTCTCCCCCCTGCTGCTGGTTTTGGTGGGGTGTTGCACTGTGCATCCTGCAGGCTGCAGCGGAAGGAGGGCAGAGACTCCTTGCACGCCTCCTGCAAGACATCAGCCAAAATGGGTGGAGAGAGGAACAGAGCACGGGAGGTGTTGTGCGTTAAGCGGGAGGTGTCCTGAACGGAGCTGACTCATCCCCGTATTTTGGTTTCGGTTGCAAAGGTAGGGTGTTTGACCCAAAGAGGAGACTCAACAGCTGTCTTCAAGGCATTAACCACTAAACAAGGATTAAAGCGAAGGCAGCCTTGATTCTTTGGAAATGTTGTAACAAGATCTTCACTGCTGTCATCTTTGCAAACACCAGTGCCTACATTCTTAAGCCTTTTTTAATGTTTGCAGGTTTTGGGTTAACTTTTTTTAACCGTCCAAATCCAGAGTGAGGAGTCAAGCATTGCAGTCATGTTTTTGTATTACAGTTGTTTTTGTAGAATAAATTTAACTGGCTTGGTGCTGTTTATTATACGTTCAATTTAGCTTTGTAAACCAATATATAAAATAAATTTATTACAAATGATTTGTTACCTTTATTTTTATTGAGGAGTCACAGGTTGTTCCAAGTGCTTTTGCTCGTGTAGATCAAGTAGTTCCTGCTCCGGAGAGCTGGCAGTTTCTAAGTATAACACTGAAGGTGGTACGGGGATTGCGTGACAGCCTAATGAGACAATGTGGATCCTTGTGACGCTCGGCGATCTCAGCGCAATAGCCCAGGAGTATCAAATGTTTGGCTGCAAATTAAATCCGTGTTTTGGGAATAGTCGGCATTAAGTAGAGGTGAGGATGAAAAGCTTGTCTTGTTTAGCTGCGTTTCGAAGAGAGTGACAGCTTTGGGTGCTGTGGAACTGTAAATATTAGTTTAGCTTGATCAGGATTCCTGCGGTCCGTTGTAAAGCGTTCACTCAAAGCGGGGAATGGGGTGGAGCAGTAAGGCTGCGGTGACTGAGGGTGCCTGGAGCTTCATAAGTTTTGCCACTGTTCTCTCAAAGGCAGATCCCTGTGACATCAACAGCTTCTGCACCAAGTCTTGATTCTGCTCCAGGCTGCTCTGATCCTGGGTGCTGGGACCTCCTCAGGCCGTGGTTACCTTGCCTTTCTTTGGGGACATGGTGTGAAATGCCAGGTGACGGTGCAGGAAGAGTTGGGAGGTGGTGAGGGCGTGGGATACAGTGCTGGAGTGGGACAGACGTCCCTTCCGACCCTTCCTCCTGGGCTGTTGTCTGTCACCAGGCACCACACTTCCCTCCTGGTGTCCCATGGGTTAATGCTCTCTAAGCAGGTCTATTGCAAGGCACTATAAAAGGGAGGATATTTGTATGACGAATGAAGGCAGAAAGTCATTTCAGACTATTGAGCAGATACCCAAGGTTTCCAAGGTTGCAAAGCGAGTAGGAGACACAGGCAAATCTTGCGTGAATGCTGGCAAGTCCTTGGGAAGTTGTCCTTGGGATCCGTTTGCCTGAGCGTTTTCAATTCCTGTCTCACCTGAGTGTCAGTGACTCAGAGCATGGACACCACGAGCTTTAACTTCTCCAGAGTCTACTCGTGAGACAGCGACAGTAGCCCGTGAGTCATCGTTGTGTAACTTCAGTGGACGGGGTTGACTCACTCGCGTTCGGTTAGAGCAATATTTAATTGCTCTCATAATGTAGGTCTGGAGCGTGAAGGGGCAGACTTCCACCAGCAGGAGAGGTGACTCGGTCTGTGGCTACGGTGGAAGTCGATGGGAGCCAGCTGCCTCCTCTCCGGAGCTGAGTTGTTGCTAAGGTATGGGAACAAAAGGGAATGTGAGGCTAAATCTCCCCTCTGAACCTGCATTCCTGTTTAGATGCTTTCACCCAGCCTAGGTTGCTAAGTTACAGCTGAAATGTATTCAAGGTTAGGAAAGAGCCTTCAGTTTGGTGTAATTACATGTGCCGGAGGATGTTTGCTTTGAACCAAGTTGCCAGGATGTTTTCCGTGATAGGCTTCCCCCTTTCATTTGCAATTTTCAGAGCACAGAAGACCGGTTTGATGCCGCCCTTGCTGCCATGCTCCTGCTTGTTCTGTGCCGGCTGCGTTGATGGTTTCTGCGGTACGAGCAGTATTCCCAGAATCCCAGCTCCATTCAGAGAAGAGGGAGCTCATCTCCCTCCCTGCTCGTTGCTCTGCTAACACCGTGCATTCACCCGACCTGGGCTGCTAACATCCCCCTCCCACTTTCTTGCAAAGTATTAAGTTTCTATAAATAAACTCTCAAACACTGGGCTGATAAAGCCATCGTATCCCCTCGCTGTCAGAAAGGAAAATATGTACCAACAAGGAATCTAAAATAAAATTTGCCCTTTATCTTTTCATTTCCTGCTTCCATTTAAAGCCTTTCACATTAAATGTTTTGTCTCCTGCTGACATGACAGCTGATGCTGTGCCTTATTTATGGGACGCGGAGTCAGGGCACCACGCCAGTTCTCCTGGAAAGATCAACGTGAACCGGAGAAAAGCACAGACAGGGAGCCCTGCCCAAAGGTGCCTCCTGCCAGCGCTGCCCCGTCTGAAGCAATGACTCCCCAGTGCCTTCTCCAGGATTTCCAATGTGATTTTGTTCAACCTTTAAAGCAAGTGCCCTTGAACTTGGGACAGGTGCCCCCAGGTAGGTGTTTCCAAAGGCTTTTGGGTACCTTCACGCACCGAACCTCCCCGCAGCAGAGTCAGGTGCAGTCAGACAGAACCAGGTCCCTGCCCTGCCTGGCCTCCGCTGTCAGTTTGCAAAGAAGTGAATTATTTTTGTTTGAGCACTTCTGCACTGAGGGAGGCTGCTAAGGTCTGACCCAAAGCCCACGGGTGTCTTTGAACTGAATCTCCAAGGTGAGACCACAAAACGTTGGGGAAGCCTTGTTTGACTCCCAGCTGGTCCACGCGGCTGCATTTTTGCACCCTGGTAGCCCCTGGGCTCCTCCATCCCCTACTCCGGGCAGAGCAGCAGCTCCCGGGGGCAGGAGCCTCCACGACCTGCCCTCTGATGGAGGAAAGCACCTGCCCTGTGTTTGTTGACAGAGATCTTTAAGGCTGGGTTCAGGCTGTTTACATCTCCACTCCAAAACATCTCCCTGTGTCCAAACAGCAACAGCGGAGGAAAACATGCCAGGAGCTGCTGGCCACCGGTTGCAAGCAGGGCTCGCAGGGTGCGGCTGCGCAGCTTCCAAATATAACAGCTCAGAAACGGTTCCGGGGGGCTCCCCACGCGCTGTTTTCCTCCTGTTGCTCCTGGTTTGCTCAGCCAGGACACCTCGAGGACGGTTCCTGCATTTGCCAGCCAGGTGAGGCTCCAGCAAGGTCCTGGCCAAGCTGTGTCAGGATGAGACCCGGCTGTGGTGCGGAGGGGACCAAGGACCCAGGGATCCTGATCGTCCCGTGCTGGCGTGCTCGAGGCTGGGCCTCCCCAAATAACGGCATTCCCACCCTGTCCCAGTCCCTGCCCAAGCTGGCCGTGGGTTGGCTTCGGGACCACGTCTCCATCAGACGGAGGCTGCAGCCTTCAAGCTGGCCAAGGGTAGTAATATCTCCGTGCCCGTAATTAGTTCCTAATTAGCATAGTTTTAATATGAGACGGGCTTGCTCTCCCCTTAGAGCGCTCTGCTTTTTACAAGAGGCTGAGTAATTGCCTCTGTGGCTCTGCGGCCGCTCGGCAGCGGCAATCAGCCCGGCTGCCGGCGGGGGAACCGTGCGGGGGGCCGCGGCCCCGAGCTGCTCGCGGGCTCCGGCTCGGCGTCCTCCCTGCGCTTGTTGTTAACAGAGCAATAGCTGCCGAGGTCTTGTCTCCCGGCCCGGCGGTGCGCCTGACATAAAAATGAGATTGAAGCAATTAACGCAGGCATTAAAAATGCATGCGATAGCAGGGCGGACTTCTGCCAGGGGAGAGGGGGGAGCTGGAGACGTGCTGGGCGCCGCGGGGCAACTTAGGGTGCTCCGTCCTGCCTCTCGCTGAGCTGGGGAGCGTTGCCCAAGGGTCTGCCCTCCTCCTGCCCTCTCAATAATGATCAGATTTAAAACCACAAACGCGAGGTCGCATCCTTCGGCAGGGCTGTGGCTGGAGGGATGCTCCAGAGCCGAGCCCGTGGGCAGCGTGTCCCCGAATGTGTGTAGGGACCAAGCGGCTCCCTGGGAGCCTCCTGGTGCCGATGCAGCCGGATGACCATCACCTTTCAGTCCCCAGTCCCTGATTTATTGGGTGCTGCCGAGATGCCTCCTGGTTTCCTTACAGACGGTGGCTTGTGAGGGTCTCGTGGAGGCTGTGCCCCCCGTCCAGCGAGCTGCTTTCTCCCCAGCGTGGTGGGGCTGCGACGTCCCCAGCCCGCTGTGTTTTACTCCCGACCTCTCCCACCGGCTGTCGCGGTGCAGGCGAGGCCGAGCGGAGCTGAACCACGGCCGGGGGCAGCTTCGCACCCCTCGGCAGAAGGCAGCGCGGTACGGTGCTGCCCGAGCACCTGGCAAAAGGATCTTGAACCTTCTGTGGTGAGGGCACAGAGCGGGTAAAAAAAAAAAAAAAAAAGCCTGTTGGCAGCGGTTCATGGGGGTTCAAGCCTGTTGGCAGGGCTGGCTGCATTCACAGAGTGCCTGTGCGGGCTTTTTTCCTTCCGAAACCAAGCTTTTTTTGTTTTCTTTGGATTTTCTTTGTTTGTTTTCAGGCACCCGAGCTAATACAGCAGCATAAAGCGGAGTGAAGTCAGGACTCAGGCAGCGGGGGAGCAGGGGCTGTGTTTTATCCTTGCCTTTAATCTCGGCCTCTGCCCCCGACTGGCAGTTCGATCCCTCTGGCCGCCGTGATCCTGTTTTCTCCCCTCTGGTTAGCGAGCGTTACCGCCTCCGTCCGTAATTAGCTCAGCAGCAACATTTCCTTCCCAACCTCCCATCGCCTCGCCGCAAGCCCCCCCCTGGTGCCCTCCCCATCGCAGCCCCACTTGCGGGCAGGGGTTTGCCGGTGCCCCCCCCCCCCCCCTTTTATTTTATCCCTAGGACAGGAGGGGAACGAGCACGGGCACCTCCTCGTCCCGCGGGATGCCCAGCCCGCCAGTGCCGTGCCCCAGAACGCCAAAGGGGTCTTGCTGGGACACGCCGGGCTGGCAGCGGCCGGCGTACGCGGAGGGGTGCCCGCAGGGGGGTGTTTGTGTTCCCAGGGGCGTTGGGGAGCCGGGGGCACGCGCTGTCCTTGCGGTGCTGGCAGGAAACCCTCCGGGACTTTTCCACTCCCAGCGTGCCGGGTGTCAATTTTCCCTGCACGAGGCCGTTGGCAGGACCAGGGCCGGGCGTCAGCGGGCTCCAAACCCCAATTCCTGCTCCAGCCCTCGCCTGCTGCACGGATTCGGGCACAGCCCGGTCTCACCCCCCCCGCCTCCCCTTTCCAAAAATACCGTTCCTTTTCCCAGGCCCATTAGCTCATCGGTTCAGTCTATCCCGAGCACCCCAGCTCCTTCCTTTGCCTCCAGCCCCTTTGCCCCATCTTTCCCTGCACCGTCCCGGCGTATTTCCCATAGCAAACAGCCGGGGAATTTGCTTGCTGACGCCCCCGGCTCAGCACCAGCCCCTGCCCTCTCCTGCAGGGCACAGCTGGGCCCCAGCCTGCTCCTGAAGGGCGAGAAGCAGCAGCACCACGAGGCTGGGGGAGCTTTGCACGCACCGAAATAAGGCAAAAATCGTTTGGTTTTCCTGCAGAGCTGGTTGCACGAGAGAGCTGGAGCACGGCCACAGCAAAACCTTGCGCATGGCCGGGGCGCTGCACCCACCACCCCCTTCCCCCCAAGCCTCAACCCTCGCGCACACAGCTTTGTTTTCCTTTAACACCCCGGGCTGTTTTCTTCCCCTTTAAACCTCAGCTGTCAGCTGGACATACCAGGAGCTTGCCAGAAATGTCGGCAGCGTCAGGTGATGGCCCAAATGTCTGCGGGCTCCCCCCCGCTCCCTCATTTCTCATCCTCGAGCAACACCGAGCAGCAGCAAGAGCCCAGCCCAGCCAGCACCAGCCACGAAGCCAGCAGCCATCAGGTGAGAGCCAGGGAAACCTCAGCGTCGGTGCAGGGTGGCCGAGGACAAAGGTGGCCGAGCACTCGATTTCGGAGAGCTGCTGGGGCTGTTGGAAGGCACGGCCGTGGCTCGCAGCAAGGGACGGGAGCAAGGGGAGAGCAGCACCCGGGTGGGTGGGAAGCTCTGGAGCAACCCAGGGTGGGTGAAAAATGAGCATTGTGGCTTTGGGTTCTCCGTCAAGCTCGTGGCACTGCTGGGAAGCACGGGGCGGGTGGGCACCGGGGCAGAGGGGTTTGGTGCTGAGGTCCTGGTGGTGCCGGTGCTGGTCCAAGGCCAGCGGGAGCCGTGCCGGAGCGGGGCTCGGCAGCGCTGCGGGGGGAAGCGAAGGTCGGTTTGGATCCAGGTCCCTGCTTGTGCACAGCTCCTAAAAAACCTGCCTGGAAGGGAAGGGAAAGCACGTCCAGGTCAGAGCCCCGAGGCGAGACAGATCGGTGTGAGCATCCAGATGAGCCTCCAGCGCTCAGCCGGGCTGGGCCAGTTTCTCAGAAACAGCCCCCAGTTTGTGGGAGAGCTGCTCCCTTCCCCGGGCTCAGGAGCTGACGAAGGACCCTCTGGTGTCCCCAGGCAGCGTGGCCGTCCCCACCCAGCCTGCCCTTCATGGTTTTTTTAGGAGCTGTGCACAAGCAGGGCCTGGATGTTTTGGGGACCGGGTGTTTTGGGGGCCGGTCCACCCAGGATAACGCGGCTCCTTTCCCTGCCTCCTGACGCTTCGCAGAGCTGCCAAATAAATCCTTCAGTGCAGCAAACGGTATCTTTGCATCTTATTCACGAGGGACGCAGGGTCTGGTCATAAAGTTTATGAACGTCGTTTTCTTTCAAGAAAGGAAGCACAAGATAAAAGAGCTCAGGGTTTCCGCACGTCAGGATTTATGGCTCGAGCTGGGTTCCTGCCCCGAGAGCGGAGCTGTTCCCTGCCGGCACGGTGCTGGCTGCGGCTGAGGGAAGGGCAGAAAAGGTGGAGTGGAAATTCATCGAGAGCCGATGCTGCGTCTGCTCCCAGCCCCTGCAGGATCGCCCCGATCCTGGTGACCCAACCTCAGCGCCAAGGCTGAGCTGAACCTGGCGAGGAGCTGTGCTTATAAATCACTCCAGAGCCGTAACGAGAAGCCCGCCTGTGCAGCGGGGGGGGAGGTTTGGGCATTTTAGCTGCACTTTGCACCAGGGAGCAGGAGGCTGGCGGGGGGAGGCCGTGCGGGACGGGGTCTGTGCTGGGGGCACTTTTTGCTGTTTTGCAGCAGCCGAGGGGGGGCCGAGTTTGCTTTGACCCTGGCAGGATGCGTGCTGGGCTGGAAGCAGTCGGATGTTCCTCACAGCCAAGGCTTCGAGGTGTTCGGAGGCACAAGGCCAGAAACTGAACAGAAATGGGGCAATTAGGTTTGCAAAGCGCCGCCGCGCGTTGCTCCCAGGCTGGGCTGGCGCTCGGCGCAGGAGCTGGCTTTGAATCTAGGTCAGCCGTGGTAGCGAGAGCTGCGGACACGCAGATCTCCTCGAATCAGCAGCCAAGTTCGTTTCTTGCCTTTTAATTAAGGAAAAAAAGATAATATATATATATATAAAAGAGCAGCACCCTGCGGTGCTTGAAACGAGGCTTTGCAGCCCCGCTCCTCGCGGCGCCCAGTGACGCTGAGAGCCTGGTCAGTGTTGACAGGACATCGTTTTTATGGCGATTCTCCTTTTTTTGATATTCCAAAGAGATTCTGCGAGCAGGACCAGGTGAGCAGGGCTGCCTGGAGGTGTGTGCATCCCCCCGGAGCCGGGCTCTGTTTGCCCCCGGCTGTCGGACCCAGAGCTGCGAGGCTGCCGTGCGGGACGGGACGGAGCAGGCGCTAATTAAAGCTCGGAGAATTTCATCCGCTTGATTTCTTTTGGCCCTGCTTAGAGCTGGGAGCAAACAGCCTGCTCTTCGTAGCCTCTTCTGACATTTGGCCTTCAATGAGAGCAGCACAGAGGGGAGCAGCACCCAGCAGGCCGTGTCCCCAAAAGCCCCGGGCAGCGCGCATCCTGGCCAAGCCCGTCCACGACTTGCAGAAGGCAGAGCCGTGGTTTGGCCGGGGTGGAACAGCCTGGCAGGTCCTCAGGCCACACACGCCAGGGTCAGAAATGCAAAATGCCCACAGGCCGGCGGTGAGGTGCCGGGAGCGCTGCGAGGGAAGCTGCCGCGCTCTGCCCGCAGCGGGGGCAGAGCTGGGGAGATGCTTCCCTGCAGGTGCCGTCATGTCTCGGGCGGTTTTTTTGGCAGGGGAGTTCCCTGTAAAGAGAAACGTTTTCCTTCCCCCAAATTTTCTGCCTCTCCTCCGTCCGCAGTGCCCAGGTTACTTTTTCATGTTAGCCGGAGGAAAGAAATCTTCAGGGTTTCTCTGGTTTTATTTCTGAGGCTAGAGATTTATCTGTGATTCCATGTATTTTTAGTGACGTAAATATCTTTTGGCATTCACGATAACTTGAGCTGGCAGAAGTGAATTATTTCAAGTGTCTTGTTTCAGAGGAGCTCAGTGAGTGTCTGCAGGAACATTTATCTGCGCGGAATGAACGATCTGCTTCAGAACAAAAAGTAAATGAAAAGAAGCCCTCGCTCCCTTGTGCAAATCTTGCTCGGAGTTTTGCTTAAGAGCAAACAATAAGAGCCTTATCAAATTGTGTGTTTTTTTCTCCCTGACTCTCTCAGCGATGCCAAGGCTCCCAGCACTGCGTGTTGTGTCAGCCGCGTTTCAGCCTTGGACCGTCTCTAAAGCAATAAATACGGATTGAAGTCAGGTTGCACTCTCTGCTCCGAAGAGGTGTGTTGACAAATGTGCCTGCTTTTTGCTTTTCTCCTTTTTTCAACCAAGGGAGTGGAGAAAAAAAAAAAAAAAAAAAAAAAAAAAACCAACAACAAACAGCAAACCTACAGCTTTCAAGGGAGAAATCCTCTTTAAAAGTTGTTGCAACTTAACAAAATGCTAAATGCTTTTATTAACTTCTAGAAAGGCTCTGAAGAGCTGCTTTCTTCCTGGGCTGAAAAGCACTCATCTAAGTGGCCTGGCTTTGTTCGCTCAAGCTGGTGCAGGCTGGTAATTGTAGAGCAGAAATTCCTTTCTGAAGTGTGCAGTGACGAAAGAATAGAGAAGAGGGAGGGAAAAAAAAGAAAAACCACCAAAAAAACAAACCACCTTGGGGGATGCTGAAGGAGCGAGCTTTGCAGGTAGGAGGGTTTCTTCTCCCCCTGTGCCTCCAACCCACTTCATCCGACTCCTCCAGGCGAAAAACAAAGCGGGCACCTGCGCAGAGAGCCTGCTCGCTGGGGAGCTTAATTACAGCAGGAGGAGGGAGAAGGGGAAATGTAAGCGTCGGAGCTTCGGCTCTTTGTGGCGGGGCGAGGAACGCACCTCGGAGCTCGGCGCTGGCAGGTGCAGGAGGGAAGAGACCCAGAGGGAGCGGGTGCCCTGCCATGGGGCACCTGCAGGTTTATGCCGCCCCCCCCTTGACCACCAGCATCCGAGAGCAGGGGCTCCGTGTGCCACCTTCGTGGCCCTTGGCTGCGGAGAGGGTGACGGCACTGGCCGCGGGGTGGCAGAGGCGATGTCGCGCCCACCCAGCTGTGCAAGCTTTGGTGGGGGGAAATGGACCTTCCAGTGGGGTTATCCTCTACTGCACCCCGTTTCTTCTAGCCAAACTGGGATGCCAGAGTCCCCCCAGCTGGAGAAATAAGGAGAGAGTCACCCATACTAGCAGGGGCAGGCCAGCCAGGGCTTTGCATGCTGCCTTTGGAGGGCTGTAGGAACATGAACTGGCCCTCAAAATAACAACACTATATGGTTGTTTTTCCATCACTTGTAGTTTGGGGTCTGGAGTGTCTTCCTCTGATTTTACTGCCCTGATGGTATGGAGCCTGATGCTTCCTCAGTGTAAATATTTCATCTTCCTTTCCATCTTCCTCAATGGCTGCAGGATTCCCCTGCCCGATGTCCACCAGAGCAGGAGCATCCTTGCAAAGAATGAAGTGAAGAAGGGAGAGGGTTTGCTGGGCGCCTGCAGGAGAAGCCAGGGTGCTGCTGCTGGAGTGTGTCGGTGCTTTTCCTACCTTACTTATGCCAGCAACTCGTTCCTGCCACAGCCACGGATGGATTTCTGTCTGGGGCTGGAATTGGGAAGTGAATCGTCCAGCCGGGCTCTGTGGCAGCGTGGAGGGGCCGAGGGAGCTGCAGCTTGGGTGGGAGCCGTGCGGGTGCTGCTTTGACTCAGCCTCGCACCGTGCAGGAAATGCTCCCGGTGGCCCTCAGGTGTTAAATGGGCAGGGAATGTCCCAGCCTCGCGTTTCTCTGGAAGGTGTAGGAAATGTCGCTAACCCCACCGGCGGTGCTCAGACGCAGGGAGCCGCCCAAGGACGGCCGCCCACAGAGGCTTTATTATTAAACCTCATGCGCGAGGAATGTCCTAGCTTGGGGAAAGACTAAGCCCAGCATTAACACTGTCTCATAAGGCAAACTGAGATTGTTTCACAGCAGGGGTGGTATTAATACAGCGTATTAATAACCCGGCATTCCTGGTCCAAGGAATGCCCTGATCCAGCTGGTTCGATGAGGCCACCGCATTAATTTGATAGCTCCTCTCCATCGTCTCCCTCTGTGTCTTTTACCCCCAACAGGTCTAAATCGGGCCCTTCCTGGACTCCGCGTGTCACGCCGGGGCTCCCTGCCAGCGCCCGGGGCTGTGCGAGGCCAGGCAGCGCTCCCGGCCCTGCCGATGCCACTGCAGGAGGAGGCTTCGTGGTGGCTCGTCCCCCCCCTTCTCATGCTCTCCCTTTCATCCTCTGTTTGCAGACACCGCCGACGCCACACTGAGAAGCCGCACGGGGTGGTGACCCAGCGCAGCATGTCCCAAAACCCGTCACCCCTCCGCTGCCACTGACCGGGAGTGAGCCCTGTGCCCAGCAGCATGGTGGGGCAGAGCGAGGGCAGGAAGGTGGTCCTCCTGGAGCCTTTCGTCCACCAGGTGGGCGGCCACATGAGCATGATGAAGTACGACGAGCACACGGTCTGCAAGCCCCTGGTCTCGCAGGAGCTGAGCTTCTACGAGTCGCTGCCCCTGGCCATGCGGCAGTTCACGCCCCAGTACAAAGGTGCGACCCCGCGCGTGATAAAATGGGTGATGGAGGTGCCACCAGGATGAGCCCCGAGCGTGGGGTCAAGCCTGGAGGGGTGGCAGCACGGGAGGGATGGCTCGGTTGGGGATGGGAAGCCCTTTGCTCGTGCAGCGAGGATGTGGGCATGTGGGATGTGGGCCGCGAGGCTGGCTTTTCCCAGCCTGGCTTCGAGGCTGGCCGTGGCCCCGGATGGGTTGGTCTGACACCGTGTGAATGGTGGCAGGGAGTGGGTGTAGGAAAGCTGGGGCTTGGGGAGACCTCTCCAAACCAGGATCTGACAAGTCACACGTTCTATATGAACACTGCTGGGTTATTTAGCAGCTGGGGATCTCCAAACCACCCCGTGCTGCTGCGCCACCCGGGTGCAGAGGAGCTGTGGCCAGGCAGAAGCACCACGTAGTTCTGGAGTGGCTTTGACCCAAGACAAGCCAACGCGGCCTGCCTGCGCAGGCCACTTTTCATTCCTTGTGGGGGCTAGCCCTCAAATAGACTGCTTTTTCCATGCAGTTAACATTTCATTAACCCCAATTAGGAAGCTGGCCCGCTCCTGCTTGGCGCTGCCCTGACCTTTTGCTAATGTGATGCTGTGGGAGCTGCCCGTGCCCTTGGGATCACACAGCAGCTGGCCCCGCGCAATAACCCTGGGAGTCGGGATGCCGCTCTGAAATAGCAGCCTGTGAGAAGAAAGGGTTTTGTGCCAGGAGCCGGGCTCAGGGGTTTTGCCTTTGCCCCATGCCCCTTGGTTTTGGAGGAGGTGAAGGTTTGGGCCAGAGGCAGAGAATTGGCGAGGGCAAGGAAAGGGTCAGGGCTGGCACCAGCATGAGCTGGGGGAGAGGTGGTCTGTGGGGCCAGCGTGAAATACCAAGCCTGGATAAAACAGCACAGGGCTGTCTTGAGCATCTCGTCTGATGGCTGCTCCACCTGAGCCGAGCCCTGCTACAGCGCTCCCGTAGGCAAGGGTCCCTAGAAAACCAGAGGCAAGAACTGCTTAGCTTCTAAAAATCAACCCCAGCTCTCTCAGCTCTCGCTATAGAAACACAGCACTGGGTGGCCGTGAGGGTCCTGGCATGTTTTTATTATTATTTTTTTTAAGATATCCTTCCTCCCTCCCTCCCTTATTCCCTCGCTATTTTTGCCTTTACTGCCAGACTTGTGCTGCTCGTAACGCTCCTGACCCTGGATTTTTGTGAGAGGCGAGAAGCTCAGCTGTCACCTAAAAACTTAAAATATCTTTTGGTCCTTCAGCGTTACGGAAAGGAGCTCAAAGTGTCAGCCGAGGTCCTGATGCACTTCCAATCCAATTTCCCCCTTCTCCAGAAAGTCAGGAGCCTCTGTAGATTTATGGGACAATATTAAAAAGATGCTTAAGAAAGAAAACAAGTCTTCCTCTAAGCAATTTCCTTTAGCAGGAGCCAGGGTTTAGTGCTGGAGAGCTGAGCCCTGCTCTGTCTCTCTAATAAAGACATTAAGCAGTCCCAGCTTATCAGTTCAGGGGTGGCCCGGTTATTAATCCCCTTTTGTCATCTTTTTCTTTTCTATTGCAAGTCCCAGTGAGTTTTGCAACGAGGGGTAATTAAATAGCAATTCTCCTCCAATTTGGCATTGGGCAGACACATTTTTTTTTCCTTGCGTCCCAGCCCTGAAAGCTGGGTAAACTGAAGAGGTGGGACGTTTTCCCACGAGGCAGATCAGCACCAGGGGGAATAATCCTGAGGTCTTCATCACCCGCTCACACGTGTCCACGCTCCTCATCTCTATTCTTAGGCTCGGTGGGGCTCAGGGATCCTTATGTAATGATGACATTATGTGCAGCGCTGATCAAATGTCATCATTCAAATCCTACACCCAGCTGGCTGCTTCAAAAACCCCCACTGCTCGCTTAACCCTTACGGGCAGGTCGGTGACCTTGAGGCTGGCTTTCCCGAACCAGCCCCTTCCAAACCTTCTCCTGCCCCATTCAGAGCTTGCTGGGTGGGGGGGTTGGATACAAGGCTGGAACTCCTGAGGGTCCCTGGGGTGCCACCAGCATGGTGATGGCACCAGAAAGACCCACTGCTGGCCTCGCTGGCTCTGGGCAAGAGTGGGATTGTGTTGGTGGTGGCACTGAAAGGCAAGCAAAGGCAAGCACCCGAGTACGTCTTTGCTCCCAAGCACATCTTTGCTCCCAGACAGATGTTTTCTCGTAGCAATAACAGGGACGCTTGGCAGCACTGGATTTGTTTTGCACCCAGAGGTCACTTGCAGGACATATGCAAAAAACATCCATCCCATAAGGAAGTACAGCGGGAAACAAAAGTAATTGTAAGGCTGGGATGCGGGTTTATGAAGGGAGCGTTTGGGGGAAGGAGGTGAGATGATCACGTTCCCTTGCAGTTTAACTGCTCCTTCTTGCCTTTGAAAATCTCCCCATTAATTTTCATATTAATGTAAGATATTTAAGAACTCTTAGTTTCATGCTATATATAACATTTTTAGGGCCGGATTGTCAGCACTATGTAAATCAGCACAGCTCCATTGACTTGCAGATACGTAACTGGGGCAGTTTTTAAGGTTACAGGCTGCTGTAGTGCCAGAACTGAGGCATAGTGCTAGATTTGAGAATTAGACTTTTAGAATCGAGGACTCCGTTCCCCCCTCAGTGAGTGACTTTTTAAAGATAAAAGGGCTTTGATTCCAGAAAAAAAAAAAAATATATATATATATATATATATATATAGGCTTTTTTCACATCCACCTCCCCTGAAAATTCAAAGCAAGCTGATAGGAATTTCGCTTGCTCTTGGTAATCTGTAATACGGATTTTACAAACGGGACACTGCTAGAGATCATGCGGGTGATGTTGGAGCCTGAGGAAGACGTAGCTCCCAAGCTCCTGCTGCTCACGATCACCATGAGCAAAGGATTAAGATAGCTAAAAATATCACGCAGCCCCTAATTAAGGTTTCTAGCCCCACGGAAAGAACCCCACAGGGGTTTCCAGCCCATCTCTCCTGGGCAAGAGCAGCCTGTGTGTGTTCCTCACTCATTTCAACGCAAAGTTATCGGATTTAGCCCAGCCTGCTGTGGCACACCGTTAGGATTAATGCTGATTTTTTTTGACAGAGAAAGGGAACAGAAGCGGTTGTGGGCTGCACCTGGGGCAAGGTACCCGAGCAGAGGCCGTACAGGGGGCAGGAGGGCACAGCAGGGACATGAGGCTCAGGACCACCCCAAGTCGCACGGAGGTGGCTGGTGGAAATCTTCCTGGAAATCTTCCCTCGGTTGGCAAAACCCAGCAGAGAGGGCTCTGCACAGGCAGGGAGGGCAAACCCCTGTGTCCGTGTTTACTCTCCGTAATCTCACTTTAAACGAAGAGAAGGCAGTTTGCATGTTTATTTGGCAAATTTGTTTGGGAGAAAAGAGCCGACTTGTTTGTAAGCTGCAGAAATGCGTCTCCCCGCAACGAGGAGCAGACCAAGCGAGGGCACCGGGAGGAGACGGCTGGCACAAACCCAGCGCCGTGTGTCGCTAACGGGGGCTCTTTCCAGCGATGAGCTTTGTTGGTCCAACAGCCCAGACCGTCCTCTTCTGGATCTGCCTTGCTGCAGCCAGACTTGAAAGCAGTGGGGTGCTGCCGCGGATGATTCACGCGGCTGGCATCCCCTCTGAGACCGAAAGGGCGATGCTCTAAAAATGCCTGCGCTGCCTCGAGAGGCTCGGACGGCCCTGACAGGGCTGCAGGAGCAGCGCTGCCCTGAAGGACTGCTGTTATCAGCCTTTCCCAGAAAGGTCAGAGCCGTCTGGAACGCCAGCCACGGCCATCCCTGCTCTGTTATTTGACACGTGGAGGCAGCAGTCCCGATGCCAGGGATGGGCAGAGACTGGGCTAAATACGCGTGAGGGGCTGAACGGCATTTGAGCCCTCTGCTTCCCATCAGAGTCAGGGAAAATTACAACCCGAAAACGTGCAGTGGTGTTTTAAGCACTTTGAGCGGAAAGAAATAATCGCCGCTCACGGTCGTTCCTCCTCAAGAGCACATTGAGGGTCCGTCCAGTCCCTCCCGTCATCCTGCCATTAGGGTCCTGGTGCTGGGGGAAGGACACGTCCACGACATTGTGTGGCCCTCACGTACACAGGCCGCGTTGCCAGCCCCTACGCGTGCCTCTGCCCTTGTTCCTGGGGCCTCTCTGGTTAAAAGAAGCAGTTGGCATGCTGGTCGGCTGTGGAAAATTCCCGTTCCCCAACCCTCCCTTTGCTTTCTACCAATGGAAGGCATTTCCACCTTGCCCTGAGCTCAGAAGTGAGACCTTAATCCCTCGTCATAAATAAGGCAGGGGCTCCTGGCCCAGCGCAGGGGGCTTTGCTGGGTCACTTGCTGCATAACAGAGCCTGAAGGAATGGAGAAGGAGGGAACATGGTGTTCGGAGGAAACAGTTTTCAAGCAGAGCCCACAGAAGGAGGGGAGGGAACGTTAGAAAAGCCTGTGGCTGTTTTCCAAGGGTCTCAGACCCACGGTGTTTAATGGGCCTCAAACCAGGCCGGGATCAGTGCGAGGGACCGCTTAAAACACGAGGGGACAGCTGTGCCGCTGGTGCTGGGCCTGTACGGCAACACAGGCATTAACCTCACTCTGGTCTGGTTTTCCTCCTTTCCTGCAGGTGTCATTTCTGTGCACCTCAAGAAGGACAGCCTCGGCAACCTGACCCTGCTCGCCAGCCCCAGCCTGCAGGCGGAGAGCTGCGGCCGGCTGGACCACGCCATCGGCGACTCGGCGGTGACGATCTGGCACAAGTACAAGCGGGCTGCCGGCACCAGCAGCGAGCACGCCCTCGTCAAGAGGTGTCACACGCAGCTCACCAAGACCTTCAAAGACAGGTGAGGGTGCGCCATGGGCTCCCTGCAGATTTCTCCTGGTCCCGGCCTGCTGTTTGGCAGCTGGAGCCATCCCGGTCTCGGTGGGGTTTAACTGGGATGGTTTTGGTGGCACGGCTCCTGGTTTAAGGTGAGGTCCAGGCTTAGAGAACAAAAGCAAGGTCCAGGGTTAGAGAACAAAGGCAAGGTCCAGCCTGCTGGCTTCACGGTTCACCCACAGATGGAGCAGGGGAGATTTGGCTGTGACCGAGGTGCTACTGATCGATTTTATGCCTCATGCTCTGCTTCAAGCCCATTTCCTCCAAGTGCAGCCAGCTCCAAAAGGAGGAGAGGCCCCATGAGAAGAGCCACCGAGCACTCCGAGCACGTAGTGCCCCTCTGCTGGTAGCCAGCCAGGAGGTCGGTAGCCACACGCGAGGTCGGTTCGATCCTGTCCTCGTCCCCAGAGAGCTGTCTCTGAAAGGCATCACAGTGCTCGCAAGCACGCCTCGACCTCAGGACCTGCAGAGGCTTTCCACAAGACATCTTTCATGTCAAACTGCTTCAGAAAAGACCTCGGTCAGCTATGACTGAAGGGTGCAATATTGCTACCACGAAACCGCTGCCCTCGGTGCGAATGGAGTTAGGGCTTTGGGGCCAGCAAATGACCGTACAAGGAGAACAAATATCCTTTTTGCTCCCTCCCTTCCCTCCTTGAAGCCAGCCCTTGGAAACGGAGAATCGTTCCTATTGTTGGACAATTTGCCTGTGTTGTGCCTGTTAGGTAGATAGAGATTCCTGGTCATTGACACCATGAATGGTGCTTTTCACTGAAGCCAAGCACACTTTGAAATTATAATGAAAGAAAATATTGGCATCCAGCAATAGATGGCTTTCTGAAAATTACTTTTACAGAGTAACAAAAGATCTCTGCAGTTTGGACATGATGAATATGTTTCCTTTGAGAGTCCCTGAAAATTTCCCTTATCAAGTTTGAGGCTCTACAAAAGAGGAGGGGAGGGAATATTCTCTTCTGGAGCTTATAAACCAAGCATGTTCTTTTGTGTGCTTTGACTAGCTGCCCAGGGAAGATGCTATTGAGGACAGACCTTCAGTACCACACAGATCCACTTTTGGAAGATGCAAACGGAAACCAGCCAGAAAGAAAGAGCTACAACCCCTGGGGACTGCACTGTCACAGGCAGCACCTGAACCGCATGTCCTCCAAGTATAATGAGAACAAACTTCACCGTATCCTTTCTCTTCTCTCTCCTCCATCGCAGCCTTTGCTACAAATAACAGCTCATAAGCAATGTATGTTTTATTGCAGTGCTATGCATCCCTTCTCTGTCCAGCTGCTGTGCAAAAAAAAAAAAAAAGAAAAAAATATATATATAGATGCTCTCTTCTTCCACTATCTAAAAAAAGAAAAAAGGAAAGAAAGAAAGAAGAAAAAAAAATATTTCCCATAAGGGGGCATTCAAGCTTAAGTCAAAGATCCCCTTGGCGTACATTTAAAAACACAACTATACAGGAATTAGCAGCCGCCTCGCCTTTTATTTTCCTATTACACTTCATTACCCACCAGTCATGTGAGTAATACAGTTTAACAACTTCCCCACACCCACTGGGGTGAGGACAGCACTGAGGCAAGGTGTTGGATTGACAGCCCGGGGCTCCGGTGTCACTAGAGAATGGATCTGTTGGTGCTTTAATTGGTAGGACTGTACTACAGTAAATTAACTGCAATTGGCAGCAAGGGGCCTATAGCAATGACATGTTGGTAAAATTGGCTCAGAAAGTCTCATTACAGTTGTGAGCTATTATGGAGAGCGTCAGCAGTTGCTCTGATTTAAGACCTCTTTCAATTAGAATTTAAAAGTATTGGGTTTCCCTTAACTCATGCCCAGAATTTCTATTGCTTGAGAATGTGGTATCAAAATACAGCTATCCCTGCATCCTGGACTTAAAGATGGGCACCCGGCAGCACGGAGATGACGCCTCAGAGGAGAAGAAAGCGCGTCACATCAAGAAGTGTGAACAAAGCACCTCTGCCTCTCTGGGCGTTCGCATCTGTGGGATGCAGGTAAGACAGCGCCCCGGTCCTTCTGATGTCTGCCTGACACGCAGCTTGAAACCAAGCTGGAAATCTAAAGGGATTCTTTCCCTTGTTGGTGTAAACTGACGTAGATTTCTTCTCGTCTCCCACCAAATAGAGGCTGTAAGAGCAAGCCACTTGACTTGTGCATCCTATCCTCAAACAGGGCAGAGTAGGGGAGTACAGAATATGGCACGCAGAGGGGAACCTTTTCCCGTACCCCTGTTTGACTCCTGGAGGTTTGATTACCTTCAAGCTGAGAATCTGCCTGTACATGAAGACAGATTCTCCTCTTGTGCTCAGCTCCTGGCTGCTGCACACACACACAAAAAAAAAAGCATCACTTGCTCCACTCATGCCTTTGCTGAGCTGTCTCGTCTGATTGCTGCAAGAGCGAGGGGTTTCTTTTGTGCTAAATATTATGGTTCTTCTTGATTAAAATCACTGCCCTCCCTGCTAGAAATGGAAGCTACACATTTGATTCACTCACAGTTCTCAAGCAGGTTTCAAAATGTTGTTCTGCTGTGCCTGAAGGATAATTATGACAATGATGATTATAAAGCACATACACTGCAGTGTAAACAGTGTCAAAAACGATGTCCCTTTCTGGTCTCTGACATCCTTCTGCTGAGCAGATTAGGCTTTAAGTTACAGCTGGTATGTGAGCTAATTCTGAATTCACTCTTCCAGTTCTTACTCTGTATTACCATTGCCTCACATACATAAAGATTTCTGTCTGTACCTTGTCCCTCTGTTTAAGAAAACAAGATTATTGCTACCTGCACTAAGAGAAGGAACAAAGCTGGGGTGTTCCTGTACTGCGAACTCCTGACATAGCCAGAGGGAAAATGCTGTAAATCAGTAATGATGTGGCTACGACTTAGAGCTATACAGGGTTTGCAAAGGGGTAATTTATAGAAGCACAGGAAGAATCTACACCGGTGGCTTAAACTGAAGAGTTTAAATCTCCAGAAGGGGCAGGAGGTGGGATTCAGTGAGAAGCCTGCAGCACACTGCCAGTATTGTTCAGCTGCAGAGGATCTGTGTCTCAGCTCGGGACTGAAATTTTTAGATTAGGGCAAAACCCAGAACTGGTGGAGGGGAGAACAGTAAGACATCCACTGAATCTGGATTGTTGCTCTCTTTCCTCAAGGTCTACCAAGTGGACACTGGCCATTTTCTCTGCAAGGATAAATATTATGGAAGGAAACTCTCTCCCGAAGGATTCAGGCAAGCCTTGCACCAGTTCCTGTGCAATGGTAACCGCCTCAGAACAGATGTCCTGGAGCCCATCATCCTGCAGCTAAAAGCTCTGCTCTCAGTCATCAGGAAGCAAAGCTCTTACAGGTTCTACTCCAGCTCACTTCTCATCATCTATGATGGACTGGAGCACAAGGAGAACACAGCACCCTTGGATAATCACCTCCAGGGGCACTTCCAAAAAACAAACTGCACCACGACACACGGCACTAATCACGCCAGAGTCGACGTCCGCATGATAGACTTTGCCCACACCACTTTTAAGGGCTCCAAATGCAATCACACCACTTATGACGGGCCAGACCATGGCTATATTTTTGGCTTGGAGAACCTCATCAAAATTCTTCAGAACATCTCGGAAGGAAAATGACAAATTCTGTGAAATAGCCTGAATTTACTAGTGACCGATATCCCTGAAAAGTATCGCATTGGGTCAGTTGTGTGGGACCCTCACAGCTGCTGAATGTCACGTGCACGGCTTGGAATGAGAGCATGGACAGCTTGCTAGGAAAAACTGCTACGTGCCATTACTGAACTGAAGCGTAAAAAGCAAAGAGCTGAAAGAATCTGTTCTGCCTGCAATCAATCAGAAGATTTATTTTCCTTTCTTGTTTTACTGCTGTCCTTGATTTATTTGTGAGTCAAAAGAAAGCATTACTTGAAAGAGTCTTAATGATAAAATAGGACCTGCTCACCTCCACCACACTCACCAAGCCAAGCAGGCTGAGAAGATGTTGTGCATGTGAGTGAGACGATTAAAATGAGCTGGCAGGTCTTAACAGATTGCAGCATTACTCTCATCTCACGCTCAGTGCTACGGGCCGAACACACTCAAAGACACAAGTGGAACTAAAATGCACACCCTGACATTCACACTCCACGTGCCCAGCGCTGCAAGACTGTCCTTGCAAGTCATTTTCCATACAGCGCGGGTATTTGGTGCTTTGTTGAAACACAAATGTACCAGATGCAGAACTCTGGTTCTGTACTGCTTAAGGTGTAAAAGCAGGTGGACCTCAGACCAAGAACTGGACCTTGCAAAGGTTTAATATTCCTGCGGGACGTAACAGGGCATGTTTCCTAAACTTTCTAAGCGAGAAGCTCCTTGGGGGCTGGGAATGTGATGATCCTGTCAGATACTAGTCACACAAAAACATTCACATCAAGGTATTTATGCTTCTAATTTAAAAAAATAAATTCAGGGACTAGACATTAAAGTTCACCTAGAAATTCTTTGATACAAATATTGTGTGTGTGTTTGGAGGAGACAATAACAAAAACTTGATAAAATGTTTACAGCTTTTGTTGACAGATTTTATTATGGAACAAATATAATTCCTTCCTGCATGGTGTGGGAAACTTGTATGAAAAGTCCTTACACAAGGAATAGAGGTACAGAACCCAGTTATTGGGGAGTGGGGATATAAATAAAGTTGTCTAAGTAACTCTCACCTGTTGTCCGTCTCTTTTTCACTTCCAGAGCGTCCTGACGTTGTTATCTTTTGTTTAGGGCTGTGTGTTTTCTGAAGAGACATTATTACCATGGGCTTAAATATCAGATCTCAGGGGAGACCCCTTCACTTGTATTTTACTGCATACAGCTGGTAAACTGCGGCAATTTATGGCCGGAAAATTTAAGTCATCTGGCCCAATTGCATATTTTACTTGGCCTGAAGTGGATTTGGGAAGACCTGATTATTTACTGAATGCTGTTCACAGTATTGCATATTTCTTGCCCACAAACTGCAATGACTATAAAGAAAAAAAGCCACAAACACTCTGCTTCAGCGGTGAAAGGATTGAGTCATCAGTTGCCTTGGCTCATGCTTGCACATGAGGTCGGTGCTGAATGTGGCCGACACAACCCACCTGAAGGGCTTTATCCAGACCTCCCTCAGCCTTTGCAGCGTCGCCGAGCCTCTTGCTGGATGCTGCCACCAGGCCCTCGGGGCTGGAAGAGGTGAAGGACAAAGAGGGGTCTAAAAGGAAACACCAGCAGCTGGCTACCTGAAGGGAAGCTGTGGGGAGCTGGGGGTCAGCCTCTCACAGGTAACCAGGGATAGGACCAGAGGGAACGGCCTCGAGCTGTGCCGGGGGAGGTTCAGGTGGGAAATGAGGAGACATTTCTGGGTCAGGCCTTGGGACGGGTTGCCCAGGGGGGTGGTGGGGTCACCGTCCCTGGGGGTGTTCGGGGAGAAGTTGGACGTGGTGCTTGGGGACGTGGCTCAGTGGTGACAGTGGTGGCAGGGGGTGGTTGGACCAGGTGATCCTGGAGGGCTTCTCCACCCCTGATGATTATTTGAGCACACGCCTGCCCCCCTGGTTAATGATGTTACCCACCATTTAACCACCCGCCTGCCTGGAGGCGACTCTGAGCAAGTGCACAACCTCCCCACACGACAGGGAGAACCAGGCAGGGCTCCCTAGGCACTGAAACTGCCAGAAACCGAGCCTTGAAGCGGCGTTAAGACAGCAGCCGCCCATGGCTGACAGGGCCCGCAGCACCAACCCCCCCGCATTGCCCCCCCCCCCCGTGCCCCGCCGGGGGGTGGCGGTGGGCCTGCGCCCCCCCCCCCCCCCCCCCGGGCCCTTCTCGCTCGCCGTAGTCGCGGCCGTCATCACGTGCCCGCCCCCTCCCGGCCGCCATGGCGGCCACCAGGTACCGGCGGTTCCTGAAGCTGTGCGAGGAGTGGCCGGTGGAGGAGACGAAGCGGCAGCGGGACCTGGGCATCTTCCTGCGGCAGCGAGTGGCGCAGGCCTTCCGCGAGGGGGAGAACACGCAGGTGAGGGCGGAAGCGGCCCGCGGGGAGCTGAGGGTGGGGCAGGGGAATGGGGAAAGGGCCGCGCATGCGCGCTGCGCTGCTGTGCCTCAAGGTCCGGCGCCATCTTAGGGCCGGGGGGGGGTGCGCATGCGCAGTGTGCCGCTGCTCCTCCTCCTCAGGGCCCGGCGCCATTTTGGAGCCTGAGGGGGACCGGGGGGAGGGCGCGCATGCGCGTTGCGCCGCCGCTGCCTCACCTCAGGGCCCGGCGCCATTTTGGAGCCGTCGGATTCCTGTCAGGGGCAGGGGGTGCGGTGGGGCTGGGCTGTTCCCCTTCCCTCCCTCCCGGCACCGGGCAGGCTTCGCTGTACGCGGAGACCTCGCACCGGTTGTGATATGTGCTGTGAGGTGCCCCCTTCCAGTGAGTTTTGAACCCCTGATCAGGGAAGTGGGATGCAGAAAACTTGTCAGGACCGTCGTGGAGTTCGGGGGGGGTTGTTTGCTGTGAGGATAGGCTGATAACACGGTACAGTGTGGGGTACACAGCAAAATCCATCAGTGCTGGGATGCGGTGGTTTTAAAGCTGGCTTCCAGCTGTAACTGTGTTGGATTTCAGGTTTCAATACTGAAATAAAAGAAGCAAACTCTTGACTTGGGCTGCAGTCCTTTACAGGCTTGGAGGTGGTGCTGTGGAATGTAAATGTGCCCTTTCTTTGCATAAAAACACTGTTCCAGGTGTGCGTTTTCTCCTACGATGTGCCATTATAGGCACCTAATTCTATATTGGTCACCAGAATAAGCTGCAGCAGGCATTTCAGAAAGTGCGTATTGCTTTTTCATATGCCCAGGACAGCTGAATGTGCTGCACCAATTGGTTACGAGATCCCAAAGCTGCCACTCATCTCGAAAATCTAAATTGATGCCTGCAGCACTGATGTCAATTTGTACGTATAAAGACTTTATACAGTAAAGGGAAATGTACTGGCAGACAGCAGGAGGAATGTGTGAGAAAAGCGCTAGAATCTTAAAAGACATTTTGTCAGCCTAATGCCCGTTTAATTCACATGGAGTAAGATTTGCTGATTTTTTTCCAGGCAATACTATTTCAGCTACCTATTTAATAGCTGTTTCTGCTGTCATTACTAAAACATCAGCAGGCTCACTTAAAATGTGACTGTGAAATACCTTAAGCTGAAGATCACCTGCTGCGTGATGGTGCTTATTTTTAACAGTTTGCCTGTCCCTGTGTCCTCTCTCCCACAGCAGCCGTTACCTGCTGTGGCAGGAGAGCCTTTCCTTCATTTTCCCGGCTTGCACAGGGGAGGCATCGCCTGCCTTGTGCTGGACCTGAGCCACTGTCCCGAGGACAGATGAGCTGTTTGGCTTTACTCTGTCTTGCTGCTCTTCATACTGTTCTTACTCGTGTCCGTTTTAATCATTTATGTTTGATGTCATCGAGCAGCAATGCAGAGTTCTGGTCAAGTTGGCCCCACTGTGGAATACAAAAACAAGTCGACGTGCCACTCACGCTGCTAAATAGCTGGCTATGCAAGGCAGATGCACCTGTTGGAGGCACCTAGGAGAGTTTCAGGTATTAGCAAAATCTTTCCAACTTACTAGACCAAAATAGAAATCCATTTACCCTTCACAAGCTGTACAGTGCCGTACATGCCGCTTTTCCCTAATCAATTAAAAACTATTTTTAGCCTCGCCAGGATTTTATAGCTTCCATCCCAGTACCTTATCCTGTTTGATCCTTTAGAATAGAGCAGGCGGCCAAACCAGCCTTTGATCAAAAGATCTCACAGATTTCACAGCACTGGCCGGTAAGCGTGAGCAGAACACCGCACCGCGATGTTCGCATCAGCTGTGTGTTCGCAGTTGATCTGTCCTGCCTTTTTGAGCAGAATTCAAGGTTCATTCTGGAAATTCGGGGCCTCATTATTCTCGTAGGCCAAGCTGGTGAGAAATGGAGGGGAAAGAAAATGCGCCGCATTCTGGAGTGGCGTAATAGGGGTCGTCGGCACCCTGCATTGCGCTGAAAAAGTAACAAAGATGCTCCTTTGCTGGTCTTTTCATGAGCTTTTAACCAAAATGAAATGGTTTTGCACTGCAGGTTTAAAATAAGACTTGTGTGGTACTTTTATCCTTTTCCAGATTGCTGACCCTGAGACCTGTGACCAAATGTATGAGAGCTTACTCAGAATCCACACCAACTACTACAAAAACAAGGTAAACGTTTTGGCGTTAGCCACCATCAGCCTTTTTGTGGGACCTGCGGCTGTCGGTGCCGTGGGCCACATCCCAGCGGGGTGTCTGGGAATGCAGCAGGCAGATGAGCAGTCAGGTGGATGCTGCGCTACCCGGTGCCTTCCGTCTCTCTTGGCTTTCAGTCTGAACGCTGCAGACGTTTTGGCCTCTGTGACATGTCTGAACAATGTCGATGGTAGTTCCTTGTGTGGATGAACAGAATTCTTAGAGCTTGACGGAACATAAGTTAGGATTCTATTATCTGGTGACATAATTACCTGTGTTAGCGCCCTACAAGTAACATCTTGTTCTCTTTCTCCTTCTCTCGCCTACCTGCTCGCTTGTGAAGTATCCACGCCTGAAAGAAACAAGCTTCACTGGGGTGACAGTGCAAGACTGCAAGATGATTCTAGCAACAGGTATTAGTACCGTGATTGATTCGGGAATAAATCAGTGCAGGGGATAAAGTACATTCTAGGCTTTGTTGTGTTGGCTTTATCACTTCTGCTAAATACCAGTTACTAAAGGACTGAATTGGACTGCTGTGCAAGTTTATTAGGGTGGTTTACAGGGAGTAAGTTCAGGCTTAATTGGGGAGATTTTCAGTAGTCCAGCAGGACAAAAAGGCGATTGTGTTTTGCAAGGGCCAGGAATAGCAGAGGGTTTGCAAGGGCTCTTTGAGACTGAGAGGCCAGAGCTGTGTGAAAAAAATGCACATTTGCTACATCGCTGGAAAATTCTCAGCTTCTGTTTCACCGTGTTCAGGCTCCCTTCAGTGTTTCTTCTCTTGTATTAGACTTTGAGAGAAAACAGGGTACCACAATGCAGAAGTGCTCAGCCAAATCATTTTATTAAATGCAGCATAGGAAGCTAGTGCAGTTTTGTTCTGCTCCAGTTCCTAACTTCGACTGCAGTGCGTGGAAACCGAATATCAGTTGTTAGTGATAAGGGACTCCCTGCACAATTGATTGGAAGGGAAAACAAACTTGCCTCAGGCCCTGAAACAGAAATTCATTAAAATGAGAAGTCAAAAAAAGCAAATATATGTAAGGCAAAGGGCTTATAAGAGGGCTTTCATGCTCTTGCTTTTCTGCTTTTCTTTCTCTTTCCCCATCTCCCTCTCCCTTCTCCTTTTGCAGACATTCTGAAACAGATGGAAGACATGAAAAAAGGAACATGGAAAAAATTGCGAGAAAGGTTTTCCGCCAAGAAATCTGAAGAGGACTTGAAGTGATAGGCTAACTCCCAGAATCTCCTCTGTATATATTCCTAAAGCTCTGTATGTTGCCACGATGAATAAAACCATTCATTCCTCTTAGCAACAGCATTTTTTGTTCAGACCTACACCTTACGCTCTTTATTTTTAATGCCTGCTCTTTTCTTCCTGGAAATCTAGGCCATACCTGAACACATCTGTGCTGAAAGTTATTGGATCAATGTCAAAGGAGCTTTGTGTTGTTAGACCCGATCATTTGTGTTACGAGAAGCAGAGCATCAGGAAATGCCGCAGCACGTAGGTACAACCACGCTCGCTTTAAATCTGCTTGGGAAGCCAGCAGTGGCGGTAACGTGGAAATACAGCTGTGAGGAGGGATAACCTTAATTATCACAAGTTATTTTCCTCTGGAGAAGTCCTGTTTGGGAGGACAGAAAACAACTGAGAGCAGTTTGAGTATAACGGGTGTGTTGCTGGACAGGCTTCCCTCAGCACGGCAGGAAGGTTCTGTAGGGGTTACTGCATACATGAGGGATGAAGGTCGGTTTTTATGGTGTGTGCTCTGCAGGGCCATAACCAAATTTCAAGTGTGCTTAGTCCTTTGTTGTGGCTTAGTTTTATTCCCTTTTAAAGCTCTAGTGCTTGCATCAGCCCCTATTCTTGGGAGGCAGAGGCACAGGCGTGGAGCTGGGATGGCCGCAGCACTGCTTGGCTTGGGAAGGGTGTGTGTCTAGAACGCCGCTGTGCCAGGACTCTGCTTGGCTCCACGCAGCACCAACAGCTGCTCCTTTTTATGTTTGAACTGTGTTTTCCTGGCAAGTAGTGAAAGAATTTGAAACTTTGCAGCAGGCTCTGATCCAAAGCTTCAGAAAACAAAGCTGGTGTTCAAGGTAGTTAGTTGTTCATGGTAGCATTCTTCATCTTCTCTGTGACTACATTTTAATGTTTAACAGCTGGAACCAGGAGCATTGGGTTGTGGAGCACTTAGGGTAAGACCTTCTGGCTTCAGGTCTTTGGATTGCTCCGTACTTCTAGCAGCCCTGTTACAACCCAGAGTGTACAGGAAGGGAGGTTTCTTTACCATGTTTAAGTTTTTATTATAACTTGATTTTTGTCTTTAATTTAGTTAAGGCAATTTACACTTTAGTTCTTAAGTAACAACAAACAACAACAACAAAGTAAAACATTACACCAGAGATGAAACTAAACCACAGGACACCCCTTCACAGTGAACTCCTGGAAACCTGCCGTCTCCTGCTACTGCCCAGACATTCTTTGTCCACACAAGACAAAAGACCAGTCCACGTAGGACTAGCACAGGTACTCATCCTCATCTGGCGAGCTAAATGCTCAGATCCATATCCTCGAGCGTAGCGCCTCTTTACTGCACCACCGTGAGGAACGGAACTCTTTAAAGGGAGAGGAATCGGCATGGAACAGGTACAGCAGAGATGATGGTTGGTTTGCAAAGTTCCACCTTTTCCTAGCGACGCTCCTGGAATACGTGAAATGTCGCAGCCCTACCGCTAGTTACACTACACCTGAGGTGGAGGCCACCCACATGTAGCACATGGAGATAACGATACAACCCCCCACGTTTGCAAAATAAAGAGTTATTGCAATGAGGAATAAAAGTCTTGTATAATTTATCTTCCTATGAGGGCATTGGAGTAACATGTGGGTCCAGGTATTGAGGAATCCTCGCCGGTCGTTGCTTCCTGAATTGCTTACAAGCGATCTAAGGAAAATGGTGACTTGGAAGCCCCTCCGCATGGCCCGGCTTTCTCTGGCAGCGATGTCCATGCGCAGGACCCAGGGATAAGCAGCCTCGGCAGCTGATAGATATGTTCAGTCCCTCGGCGGGTGAAGCTGATGCTTTTTGTGTCTTAGTGGTTCATGGTATTCTGGACATCCACAAACCCCATCCTTTGTCTGCGCTTCCTTTGCTCTGTCATCTAGAGTTCAAACAAGGACAAAAAATGAGGTAGGAAACCAGTTTTTTTTCTGTTCATTAGCGTGCTTCTCAGGTCTGTGCCTGACTAGGCTGCTTTAGGCATCTGTCAGAACACCCTGTGAGTTCAGTGAGGAAGTACCGAAAAGCACACGACCCAAGTGCAGCTCTTTTGTGGGGGTCAGGAACACGAGCCCTTTGCTTTGTATCCAGAGTTGCACTGGATCGGGCTGGTTCTGCCTCCTGTTCTTGCCTGTGCTGCCTCCTGTTCTGCCTCGCTGTCTATTTTGGTAGGGACAGGGGGAGGGTTTACAGTCAGACCTTCCTCAAGTGTTCCTGTTTTTATAAGCGTTTAGTACCTGTTCCTTCAGCTCGTTCAGCTGGGAGGTGAGATGGGACACCAGCTTCATCGTGGAATTGAGTTTGTCTTGAAGGTTGCGGATCTCATTCTGTTCCCCTTCCCCTTCATTGCTGACCAGCGACATGGCTCGCATCCGAGGGAACCAGTCAAGGTTCTTGTTCTGGAAAGAGACCAGGTGGAATTTAACAGGAAGCCTGCCTATGCTCGGGGACTAAAGAAATTCTCAAAGGCTCCTTTTGTATGTATCCTTGCAAATTTTCCACCACTGGTCCGTTTGCACCTTTTTTCATACAGCCATCTGGATTCAAGTTCAGAAGTTTTTCTTTTCTGAATTTCCTCACCCTCCCTTTTTGCCTTGAAACAACCTTGAAGTCACAGTCTGTGCTGCCTGGTTCTGCCCTTGGATCAATCCTTAAATACACAGTACAAAACATCAAACAGACAACGTGCTGTTGGCTGAGATTGCCAAGCGGAATTAACCACCTAATTTAACCAAGGAACAACAACATTCTTAAATATTTTGCAAAAGTTCCTTCTCAAAACTGTTTTTCTTTGGCGAGCCCACTGTTCTCAAATATTTCCCTGGGATGGCTGCTCTGAGGGGACGCGTACCTTTATCATCTGCGCCACGTAGCTCTCAGGCCCCGTGTAGTCTGTCTTGTTCTTCACTCGCACCAGCACTATGAAGTACAAGTAGTTCCACATGTTGTGCTCGTATTTGATATGCTCCTCAAAGGACACCGTCTTGTTGTCGAACTTGTCCCGTTCCAGTCCTGGGAAAGGCAGTCAAGTACGGAGAAGGTGGAGAGGAGATGAGAAGGTAAGAAGTGAGCGAGCAAACAAATGCGAAAGGAAGTACAGATAATTGCCTCCTGTCCCAGGTGTGACTTTCAAGAAGTGCTTTTAATAATTAGTTGGCATTTAGCACGTAACAAGCATCGAAAGCAGGGGGAAAATAACCCAGTCGTGTATTCAGGAGGCTTCTATTTAAAGCGCTACTAGCTATGCTTCCTGCCTGGATATCTGAAAGAACAAAATGCACCCAGTGGATCCTACAAGAAAAAAATAAGAAGTTATATTTAAGCTTGGATTGGTTTTTATGGATGCTTTCCTATGACTGAAAGCATTCTGGAACATTTTCCTGTACTTCATTTCCTTAGTAATATGGTGCATTTTTTCCCCCCACTTGATAAGTGTTGGTCCCAGGAGGGATCACAGCGACGAGAACACCGCAAGGTGGCATTTAGTTTAACACCTCATTAACAGGAGGCGAGGAGGAATAATTTCCCCTCTCCGTTTGTGTCCTTGTTTAAGCCTCCTCACTCTGCAGCGACCCATCAGTGAATAGCTTTAAGTTTTGCTGTGAACCGAATGAAAACCCAAACCAGCTGAAACTTCCTTCCTTCCCTCGTGCCATAGATCGACCTTAAAAGAGAGGAGCCACGTGGGGGCAATTCCTGTAGGCAGAGTGAGCCGGGTCCGAGCACTCACCACATATGAAACACGTGGTCTTCAGTATTTCTTCCTTCTTTTGCTTCTCGCTCCTCAGGTCAGCAAAGGTGTCGATGATGACCCCAAAGATGAGGTTGAGGACAATGATAATGACAATGAAGAAGAAGAGGAGGTCGTAGACAACCCGAGCAGGAAACAAGGATTCCTGTAATGGACAAATGGGAAAAAAGAAAAAAAAAAGTGTGTCTTTCCAACCGTGCTTTGCTGCAAGGGCCGTAGGCTGAGGGTGCAAGGTGAGGAGCAATAACTGGGGAGTGGTGGGGAAGAGAGGAGGGAAGCGCTGAAGGACGGCTGTAGGGGAAAAAGCTGGCAGTGCCACAGTTTCCAGGGAGGAAGGGCAGCTCCACAGCGGTATCTGCAGCAGGACTTGGCAGAAGAGAGGGGCCCGACGTGCTGCCAAAACTCACATCCTTCGATGGCTTGCGCAGAATGTCACCCACACCCCCTCCGTTCCTCAGGCCGTGGTTCAGGACAGTGACAATGCACATGAGCAGCGTGTCGCAGGCTCGTTCCCACTGGTCAGCGTCTGCTTCTGGAATACCAGAGGGAGGGCAGGGGGGAATAAAAGCAAAAAGAGCACCCACAGGGCAGAAGAATCCCAAGCTACAGGCTGAGTTGCAGTGTCCCATCTGGGAGCAGGAGCTCGGTGTGGATCTCCCAACCAGCAGCTCGCCCAGCTTGCTTCTTGCAGTGGAGGTGTTTGGCTGAGCGCTCACAAAGCTCCCACTTGCTTTATGACTAAATTGAATCTATTTCAACATTTTTATGCCAGGGTCAGTACAGAGCTTGCGGGCCTCTTGCTTAATATGTGCCAAACAGTGGGCTGTTTGTCAGCGAGCTCAGAAAAATCTTACAGCATCTTTTCAAAGATGGAAACAAACAAAGCAGCCAGCCTACTCTGCTGCTAACAGAGCTCAGCTTTCTAATGAGCTTGCTTACCTTCCAAGGCAGTGGGCACGGCAGAGCAGCTAATTTTGTCTCCACTGCATGACTCCATGAAGGTCTCCATGTTCCTTTGCATCCCCAAGGGGTCATCTGCAAGTAAAAGCACAGCCCTGTCAGGGCATCAGCTTGCCCCGGCAAAGCTCTTTGCTTGTGTCCAGGCGTGCTCTTCAACTGCGTCTCATTGAAACATTCAAGCAATGTGGAAAAATAAAAAAGCTTAATTTGTATTCTCCTGGCCTCTTCTAGGTCTAGGTTTTGAATCTTTTGCTTAGGTTGCAGTAAGACCTCTCCTATAAACTTCCCTGCAGTCACTCCTACCCCCCAAACCCCGTTCTCTGCAGCAGGAGGTCCCTAAGTCAGCGCAGGCAGCTGCCTTCTCCACCAGCCCCAAACCACTGCTCCCAGGAGCTCAGCCCCACGCTCCCAGGGTCTCGTGCGATGATCCAGCTGCAGAAGGGGCCCAGGCTCTGCCTGGCCCAAGCCCTGCAGCCAGTGAGGGCACGGCCTGAAGCACCTTTGGCTTTGCTGTCCGGCAGCCGGTCCACCTCCAGGATGAAGTCATCCTTCAGGAACAGGAAGCCCACGATGGAGAAGAGGTAGACGAGGATGAGCGCCAGGAGGGCTGTCAGCAGGATGGAACGCCCGTTCCGCGTCACGCTTTTGATGACATTAAACAAGGTCTCCTCGCGGTAGATCAGGTCAAACAGCTGAAAGGACCAGGAGCAAAGAAATGCCATAGGGTGCTTTTCTGTGACAATGCCTGGCCTACCTACACCCCCTTTATCCCGAGACCTTGGATCACCCAGGAGACGTTGACTAACTTTCACATAAAGCATCTAAGTTTTCCATCTCACTGTAGAAGAATGAAGTGACTTATGCACAGCAGGAGAGCCAAGAATAGGACACGTCTCCTGCCTCTGCCCTCACCAGCTCACGTTGTCTCCCAGCTGACCCAGATAAGGTACGCAGTAGAGATTAGAAAGAGAGTGATAGCAAAAGACTGGGAGAGACAGTAACAGATACTGTCGGAAGGCAGAAAGATCAGCCTACGCAAAGATCAGAGCACACCGCATTGTTCTCACTGCCGTTATCAATCAGCTCCTGGAAGATGTCACAGGAAACTTCTAGCTTCTAACGGGGCAGCCTGGCTGTGTCTGTGCCCCAGACATCTGCGTTTACTGTACCAGGATGCTGTAGAAGAGCTCGTGCACGAAGAGTCCCAGGACACTCGTCAGGATGTAGCCAACATGGTAGAGGAACTCCACATCCATGATCATGGCCTTGTAGCCTCGGATGAAGGTGCCACGATTGCCCACAAAGCTCACTACGAACACAATCTTGTTGGTCAGCTGGGGAACAAGCAGAAATGGGAAGCAGTGAGGTCTGCTGCACTTCGGGAATGCAGAACGGCCTCCTGTGCTGTGAGAGGTTACGCTCCTTTTCTAGCAGCGTGCTGAGAACTTACATTGAGAGCTCCCAGGATGTTCAGAGTGAGTCCAATCCCTAAGTAATAAATGGATCGCAAGATCAGGGCCACGAGGAGCGGTCGGACACCGTACCGCTTAGTGAACAGGGCCATGATGGAGAAGCAGATCAGAATCCAGAAGAGCAGCGAGATCAGTGGGGAATCCAGCACTCCTGGGAAGAGAAGACCCACAATAACTAAGTGGCATGAAGTTAAATGCACGTTGTCAATCCAACGCTGTGCTGCTGTCCAAAGTGTCTGAAAAAAGCTAACGTGCTGATTATCAGAGGGAAGAAAGACAGAAATGATGCTTGACTGCAGAGACTAGTACTGGCTGAGATGGTCCTTACTGATACACTTCTCTAGCATCCTTTATCTGAGATCTCACAACCACTGTAAATGATTAAGACTTCCAGACAGCTGGTACATATTCTGTCATTACTTCCTCCATTTTACAAACAGAGAAAGTACAGCCCGGGGAGAAGAGACTGTTCCCTACGAAGGAAGTCGTGGGAGGGCTGGCAGCTGAAATCTTGATTCGGTCCCTTGCCAGGACCAGCAGAAAAGGCCTGGGGGCTTTGGGAGTCAAGAGGAGACAAAGGGTGGGGAGAACACCAGCACAGGGACCAGTGCTCCCTGCACACGAGGGTCTCCTTTGTCCAGCACCCCGAGGAGCAGCGAACGCAGGGGGCACTCACCCATGGAAGTGGCTTCGACATAGGGGTAGAAGAAAGCAATGATTATGTTGATGAAGACAGCCAGGTTGAAGGAAATGCTTCCCCAGAGCGTCATTCTGCGGGAGAACCAGTACATCAGCGGCATGCCTGGAGGGAGAGGAGGCAGACACACATCTCAGCCAACCTCGTGTCAGCTGGGGAAGGCTCTGACCTCCCCAACATCCAAACGGCTCGGCTCAGGGCAGCGAGCGGGCCTGGAGGGACCCTTCCCTCCCGCTTCCTTCAGGCCATTGACAAATCTCCCTCCTCATCTGCTGAAACACGAGTGCAGGTTCAAATCGTTACCGCTCACACCTCTCGTCCCCTTGGGCCTTTGACCTGCTCTGGCACCTTGGAATCAGATTGGCTTCGTTCTTGGCCTCCCCCTCCTCCCCATCTCCCACCTCCTACATCCTCGCATCCTTCAAAACAACCGCGCCTTTGTGTTTTCAGCCTGATTCTCCGTCCCAAAGGAGACCCAGCCAGCAACTTCCCAGCCATACTGGAAGCTTGTTTCCTGCCCGAATTCCTAAGATAGTTTAGACTGGATCTGCAAGTGTTTTCAGTGCTGCTACACTACCTCTTAGCTGTATCGCAGTATTTACAGTGCGGCTCCTGTTGACGGAGCTCCTGTTATTTTAAGCCAGGGAGTCCGTACTGGTGCAGCCCTGAAAGCACCTAGGCTCTGGAGGGGGCAGAGGAACAAGTTTATGTCCCAAATACAGCTGCTAGATGCTGGCTTAGGAAAAGGCAGCTGAAAACTAATGAAGAGCAGGCTTTGTAGGGGAACACAGCTGTCGGTGTTGTCCCAGAGAATGTGCTGTAGGAGGCATTTCAGAGGAATTGCACTGACAGGCATGGAGGAAATATCCCCGGGCTGGAAGGTCTCGATTAACCTCCACTCCCTGCAAATTGCTGCGCCCTGCAGAGAGCAAGGGGCACAAGGGGGCAGAGATGCGATCTGCAGGCTGCTGCCAGGACTCACAGCCCCCTCGAAGCACAGCTGCCCCCCCCAGGTTCAAAACAGGAGCTACTCAAAGAGCCCGTGCTGGGCAGTGCCAAAGGAAGGTCTGGTTTGCTCTTACTGCGCAGTTTCTTCTGCCACTCCATCTCGTTGTGGAGGAAGGAGGACTGGTCGAAGAAATCACTGACTTTGCTGCCCTGCTCGTCCTGCTCCGTCGTGGTGAAGAGCCGGTACTTGGTCTCCTTGGTGAGGAACTCACAGATGCCAGGCACCGGGAAGATTATCTGCTCCATGCTTCGGTCCAGGCGCACAATCTGCAGGAAGCAGGGCGAAGGGCAGGGTGCCGTCAGATCCTGCCCGTACCACGCTTTGGTTTCCGCTTTCCTCGCCCCAGCTGTGCCTCCCCAAATCCAAATGTCACCAGCCACACATCTAACACTACAGTTCCACCCAGCAAAGGCATCCTCGAGTGCCAAGAGGAACAATGACAGCACGTGGACCACACCAACAAGCAAGGATGGGGCTGCTCTGACTGCATCCCAGCTGCTGTGTGGAGAGAAGGGAAGGGTCTGGGGGGCTCTGTGCTTCCCCCAGCACCCGACGGGCTCTGCTATTGCCTCCAGCTCTCTGCAGCACAAAGGACCCGTCTGCTTTTAGCAGGCACGGGGACGGGAAGGCTCCTGGTGCAGAATGACAGGGCACGAGACAGCCGGAGCACACGTGGGATTCATCAGCCGTGTGTGTACTAGCAACCCAGCCGCAAACAGGTCTTGCCTCGATCTGGGACGTGTGCTTCTCGTAATACGCCAGCGGGTCCTCCTCCTCCTCCTGGATGGGAGCCGTCGACTTCAGCATCTGCGTCAGCTGCTTGTTATTTAGGCTGAGCTGGGATGTGGGGAGAGGAGAGAGGATGAGAGTGGGAACGGCCGGGGGGGTTCGGGTCTAACTGCACTGACAACGCCGTTCCTCAGAACGTACTGAACCCGATTAGGTCTCAAGGAAAAGCAAATGAATTAAAGCTTCCTAGAGGAGTACGAGCGTTCCCCGAGGTGACAGACATTCGATTCCCTGCAATAATTACATCCAAAAGCTGCTAATCCACAAATTACAAATCAATGCCCCTGAAACCCAAGGGAAATCACATTACTGCTGAATCTTGTACGGGATCTAAGGCAGAGGCAAGAAACGACAGCGGAGGACTCAGTCCTTGCTTTTCTGAAGGGAAGGGAGGAAGCAGGTACCAGGAGCCCAGCAGCGCAGCACCCTGCAGCAAGCTGGATGTCACCCGTGGCCAAGCCTTCCCCAGGGAGCCCCGCGCATGCAGCTCTCCACAGCTGGGTTACAACGGGTGCACGTGCCATTGGGATGCAGATTTGGCTGCACGGGCTCTTATAAATCTTTCTTCAGTCCCCCCCACCCCCAGGAACACCGAACCCCATCAAATCTTGAACGACAAGCAGCAGGGCAGCTTAGCGAGGCCGGGAGGAGCGGCTTTTCGCAGCCTCCGCTCGGGGTCGTGGAGCTCTGCCTCTGTTCCCGAGGGCTTGCCGTACCATGGATGAGATGCCCTCCTCCTCCTCCTCCTGGATTCGCTTCACTGGCTTCAGGAGCTGCTGCAGGGACTTGTTGTGTCGGGACAGCTGGAAGGGGGACAGTGAGAGTGGGTTAGCACAGGATGGAGCAGCCCCCGCACACCAGAGCGGGACACGGGGTGCGCACCGGAGGGGGATGGCCACTAAGCCAGGGTGCTGGGTTTTCGTGGGAGGCTAAAAGCACATTTCCCAGCCTGGCTGGAGAAAATGTAAATAAACAGAGAAAAATGTGCAAATCGGTGAGTGGGAGCCCAGCACAGCACAGCCTGGTGGGGACCCTGCTGTCACAGCAGATTGCAGCACCAGTACCTGCAGCGCCAGGATATAAATGTTGTGGCCGACTTCCCGGGGGGAAACCTCAGCATTTTCGCACTCTTCCTCCTGCAGATAGGCCTTCTTAATCACGTCGACCTGGAAGGCAGCAGAGGGCAGGTGAGCTTGTCCTGGTCCCCTCACCCCATTTTCCTCCTCCGGCCACAAACAGCTCTGGGAACCCCACTCAGGACGGGTGCTCGTGGTGTGTGAGTAGCATCGGGGCAGCACCCGAGGTGGTTTTGGGGCTGCAAGCCAGAAACTGCACCAGGACCCGGAGGTGTAGGAGCTCCAGCACGAGCCACAAGCCCAGGGGCTTCCAGGAGCTCGTGGGGGCTCTTTCACCCCCCGACCCCGCTCAGCCCTTACCAGTTCCTGCGGGCGGAGGCTGATGAGGATCCGCTCGGCGTTCTCACTGTCATGTCTACTCTCCATGAGGGCCAAGAGGAGCTTGGAGGCATTGTCCTGGCAGGGAGAAGCCCTTGCTGAGACGAGCTATGCCCTGCCTGTGCCCAGGACCTCGCAGTGGGCAGAACCCCCCAGCACCACGGGCCGTCATAAATCCAAGCCGTGCACACGGGAGACGAACCAGCCCAGCCCCAGTGCATGCACATGAGGACCTGTCGCAGCGCCTGCTTCAGACCCACCTCACCCCACAGCTCAGCCCACGGACACGCCAGCAAGCCGGGAGCCCACGCAGTGCTGCACACACCTGCACATCCCAGCCCCGGGGCCCTGCCTACCTTCAGCTGCAGGACCAGGTCCATCCGGTACTTGCAGAGGGGGCTGATGTCGTTGAGGATGAGGGCCGTGATGATGTCGATCCCGTTGGACTCGTGGGTCACGATGCAGCTCTAGGGCAGCAATGCAGCGGGGTTATCCCATGGGTGCTTCCACCCCTCCCAGCTTCACCTCCAACGCTGCTCAGGTCCAAAGCAGCGCCCTGCCTTCAGTGCTGAACCATCAGTTTGGCTCCAGGAGCCCCAGACCCCTCCTCTCGCTGGCAGTGGCACCATTTCCATCACCATGTTATTTTTTACATCACCGTATTATTTAGCCAAGCAGGAGCTCGTAACCCAGGCGCTGTCCCTGTGCACCACGGGGAACCCCTGCAGCCCTCCTTCACACCCTGAACTCCAGAGCTGCCCCAATCCCTGCTGCTTTCCCGTGCATCCCCCAAAATCCTTCCTTGGGCATCCCGGATGGGCTGGGACGTGCGAGGACTGACCCAGACCTGCAGCGACAGGCACGGACCTGGTTCTCGTGGCAGGGCCCCTGGCAGTACTCGGTCAGGGTCTCCAGGGTCTGGGTGATGAGGGCCACGTTGTACTCGTTGATGTAGAGCCCCAGCAGCCCCAGCCCCCCCGTGGTGCTGCCGCACATGATGTCGAGGAACTGCAGCGTCTCGCACACCAGGTTGTAGTTGGTCTTGTTGTTCTGGCACCGGAGGAAGTTCTGTCGAGCAAAGCCTGCAGTTACAAGCCTGAGCAGCATCACTCTGACAGAGGCACCAGGTTCTGGCCCGGCTCTCTGCAGCCCTTTTGCTAATTTTGATGCAAAATTAGGCTCAGGGCCACCCCTGTAGCGTACAGACCGCCCCCCCCAGAGCAGCACCCAGTCCCATGGAAAGAGCTGTGCCGTGATCAGCTCCTTCCAGGACACAAAGCAAAGTTAATCCTAAGGGATGGTGCATTTGCAGATGGGGAAACTGAGGCACGGAGCAGCCAGCGCAATGTCCTTTTGGACCCAGCTGGGGCAGAGCCCATCCTTCCTGCGCCCCAGTCCTATGGCCTCTGCCCCGGTGCCCGGCAGCCCCCAGAACCAACCTGGAGGTCCCGGTTGTGGTTCTCGCACAGCAGCTGCAGGAATCGCAGGATAGGCTCCATAATCAGAACCGTCACCCCCATTTCGTTGTTCTGGCCTTGCTCTCCACCGTCATGACCCTTCCGAAACCCTAACGCCAGCGGGTATCGGGAGGGGGTGCCAGGCATCACGAAGGCCTCTCCGCGTCCTGCTGGGCAACCCAACCTCGTTAGCATCAGGCTGTCCAATGAGGCAGGCACTGGCCCTGCTGGGAGGACACGGCCCCATACCTTTGGCGCCAGGGTCAGGCTCGTCCTTGTCCTCACGAGGCTTGTTCCCAATGTCACTCATGTTCACTGACACCGTGGACTTGGTCTCCTGCTGCGCCTTCTTCATCCGGTCATGCAAAACTTTGAAGAACTTCTCAGACTTCTTGTCGCTCGTCATGAGGTTGTAAAAGGATTTCTGGGAGGAGGGAGGACAGCAGCTCCAGTCTCCGCTGCAGTAGCCAAACCACCCCAGCCTGCCCCTCTGATCCAGTAGCCTCCAGCACTCCAGCCCTTGCCTGGGATAACGTGGCGAATAGGTTTGTTTCCAACAGTCCTTGGGGATCACAGTCCTCTTGGACTCACCGGGGTGCATCGTCCCCTGTGCCTGTGCCCCCCTTGACCCTGGACAGAGCTGGGGACAGCACAAGCAGCAACTACAGCAGCTCCAGGCTTGGAAGCCCATGATTTTTGTGTGTACAGTTCGTTGGCTTCCCCGTGGTAAGGAATTCAAGATAACCCACAAGTTATCACCTGAGAGCTGCAAACCTGAGTCATTTCCGCGATACCCGGCAGAGGGCATCAGCATTACTCCAGAAACCCCTCGGCCACAACCTGCCCCTTTCGCAGCATCCAGCCACCAAGCTGGAAAACCCGAAAGCAGAGAAATTTCTGCAGTTCCTCCCCCAGATGGCGAGCAAATGCATGCTCCCAAAATTTTGGTAAAGTCTGCTGCTCGGGGACCGGCCAGGGGCTGAGGTCTGCCCTGCGCCCCTGTCTTCTGCAGGCTGGGACCCCCGCACCGCACACATCAAACCACGGCTGCCCAGCCCCCGGGGACTGGTGCCCACCACAGGCACCTGGATCTCGGTGTTGCCTCCGTCCAGCAGCCGAATGGCCAGCAGGATGCTCTCCTGGAAGATCTTCTCGTTCTTGGTGTTCATGATGAGGTCAGCCACCAGCTTGGTGGCCCCTTCTCGGTCCAGCCGGCACTGGACAGCAGCGATAGCGGACCAGTCCTGGTCTTGGCCTGCAGGAGAGGACACAGACGGATGTGATGGTGGTGTAAGAGAAGGAGCGTGGCCAAGTCACTTCCAGGGGCATCTCAGGCCCTTCTTCTCCCTAAATCCTTTACTCCCATGGAGGTGCGAGCATGGAGACCAGCTTACAGACCTTATTCCACCGTGGTTTGGGAACCAGGCACTCAACGTGAGCAAGAGCAGCGCAGAAAGACGAGGAAAGGCAGGAGAGGGGCACTCACCTCCCCCAGCAGCATCCATGATTTCGCCTTTGGAGCTGGACTTCTTGTTCTGCAGGTAATTGTTCAGGAGCATTTTCCGCAGCAGGTTGCCCTGCCAAGACAAATAAACGTCACGAGGCTCCCAGTGCCAGCGCCAGAGCAGAACAAGGCTGAGTGCCCACGGGCTGTGACGGGGAGGGTGCTGCCAGCCCGGGCAGCTGGAGCCAAGGAGTGGGGCTGGGGATGTGCCACGGGGCTGTGGTGCTCACCCTCTCACCGTACTTGTTCCTCTTCACCAGCATCTGCTGCAGCGTCCTCAGCACCTTGATGCACAGCTTCTCCTCCGTCTCCATGAGGTCCTTGGTGTGCTGCACCAGCCTGGCCACGCACAGCAGAGCCACCGTCACGCAGCCGAGAGGGACACGTGGTCCCCAAGGGCACCCCTCCACTCCGCAGGTGCAGAGCGGGGTGCACAGCCCACGGAGGGAGAAGGTCAGCAGCCCTTCCCCAGCACCCCACGGCAATTGCAAAGCATCCTCACTTGGACAGGAAACCTCCGCTCTCGCATCGCTGGTACGCCTCCGTCCCCTCCATGAAAAGCAGCTCTGGCCGGTGGAGGACATCCACCAGGACGGACAGCTCAGCCTCCACCAGCGGTTTCAAGCGGTCCTCCAGGGCATTAATGATGTCCTACAAGTCACAGCACACACCTTCAGCTCGACGCGTGCCAAGGAGACACAAATATGGGACCGGGACCCTGTAACGCCCAGCACCTTCTCGCTGCCTCCCAGGGGAGACGCGCTGCGCCGCTGACCTGCGCCGCCACCGTACCTGCAGCTTCTCTATGATGTTCTTGTAGTCCCACTGGTTTGGGGTGGTGGAGACACGGGGGAAGGTCCGCGTGGCTGTCTTGTAGCTGGACGTGTTCCTCTGCACGGTGCTGGTGGAGCTGCTGTTGAGCAGGGAGCTGACGTGGGCGTCCAGGTCCATGGGCAGCGCGATGGAGCGGCTCTTGGCTGCGGGAGAGGGAGCCGGGGTTGGGGACAGCCACAGCCCAGCCCATGCCATCGGTTGGGTCCTGCCACACTGCCTTGGGCTGGGCACCCCTTTGCCTGCTCTTCATTTGCAGCACGGAGGAGAGGAGTTAAATACAAGAGAAAAAGCCCCCAGGTAGGCTGGGGTGCAGGATTTCCATCCGTACATCCCCAGAGCAGCACCACGTTGCCTGCAGCCCCCCCAGCCCGACAGAAAGAGGACGGAAAGAGGCACTGCCTCTGCTTTGCAGTTGGGAAAGCCCAGCACGAGGAGCTTGTAAGCGCCCTGCCTATAATTACGAAGGGGAATCCTAAGGCTCTGGCCGCTGTCCCCACCCGGTGTCTCACCACCGCGCAATGCTTTCCCCACGGTGACTCAGTGCTGACAACCCTCGTGCTGAGCCAGGCAGCCACAGGCAGGCCGAGGGCAAAGTCCTGGCGAGGGAAATCTGCCGTAAAGGCTGGCTTTGTTTCTGGGCCCGGCCCCAGCAGGGACACACCAGCAATCTCCCAACCAAACCCAGCCTTCAGCTCGCCTCTGGCCACCCCGGTCACCAAAAATACAGCCCAAAAAGCACATCCCAGAGCCAAACCTCCCAGCCAGCAGCCTCTCCAGGACACTCTGCCATGGCTGCGGGAGGGGAGAGGACTCTGCTGGAGCAGAAACAGCCCTGGGCAGCTGCATCCTCGTGGCTGGGGGGTGGAACAGAGCATCCCCGCGGCACAGCTCCTTACCAACCATGGCCAGCGTGCGGATGCAAGCCTCCACCGAGCTCTTGTGCTGCTGCTGCAGCCAGGGGCACTCCAGCAGCCGCGTGGTGGACTGGAGAAGCTGCACCACAATGGTCTGGTGGGTCTGAAGGAGAGAGCGGGCAGGTCTGGACCAGAGCAAGGCGCCTCCAGACCTCACTTCTCAGGGCTTGGTGAGCCCCTTTCCCCTCTCCGTGCGTGGCCCGGCCGTGCAGCGCCTCATTACCTGCAGGGAGGTGCTGTTCTCTGAGAAGGGGGAGCTGAAGAACGCGTTGATGGTGTCCAGCACCACCGTCAGCACGTACTTCTCCAGCGTGGGGTCCGGCAGGCGCTTCTCTCGCTTTTTGCACATCTGTGAGGAGACGGGAGGATGCTGATGGCACCGGGGCGAGGTGACCAAGCGTCCCGGGTGGATGATGCTGCCACGCAGCGCTGCTGAGACCTCGCTGAGCCAAGGGACACGGATGGTGACACAGCTCCTGGGTGCGTGCCAGAGCCGTGACTGCTCCCCAGCATGGCAGCTACACAAGTCCCAGTGGTGCCCAAGCCCCCTGTCTGACTCCCCAGGCTTCAAGGAGCCTTGGTGGCACCGAGCTGTCCCCACCCAATGCAGCAGCCCTTGCTGCTGTGTTGCCCCCACCCGGCCCTCCCCACGCACCTGGGCCATATCCAGGGTGAAGTTCTCAAAAAGAGTCCAGATGTGGTTGCTGGTGTAGATCTCCTTCATCTCCACCTCCGTGTCCACGTAGCAGTGGTTGACAAAGTTCACGTAGGCCATCTTCACCTGCCGGGGAGGGAGAGGACAGGGTGCAGGCACCATCAGAGGAACAGAAAACAGAGCAAAGCCGCCGGTGCCCTCCTCGAGAGGCACCCCGTACCTCCGTGATGCAGTCCTCGTGCGTCACCACCCGCACCACGTCCTCCAAGGGCAGCAGGGACGTGCACTTGATCTCCGTGTAGACGTTCTTGCCCTCGGCGCAGGCAGCCAGCAGGTCCACCAGGGAGATGTGGTACATCAGCGGGCTGTTCTCCTCCACCCCATCCCTGGCTGCTGTCATCATCTCCAGGAGGGTGGCCAGCGACGCCTTGTCGTTGTAGAAAACCACCACGTCATCCCCAGCGTTGGTGAGCTGTGGGGAAGGGTCACTGGTCACCACTCCGCAGAAGGAGGGTGAGAAACCTCAAGAGGCAGAAAACTGCATCCTCTGCACCGGGGAGCACCAGGGAGAACAGGTCGTGCGTTTATGGGGAAAAGCGGACGTTTGCGATGCAGCCATAAATCACAACTTGTGGCACTCCAGAATGGTTATTGGCTCTCAGACTTTTGCATCTCTTGGAGATTTTTCCAACTCCAGGGAGAAACCAGCATGCGTGGGAAGGTTCTTGCCCGAGGGAGAAGCCAAGCACGCTCCTCCCGGGAGCTGTGCCCCGCTGCACCCCATAGGGGAGCAGGGGCAGAGGTGCTTACCTCGGTCATGATCATGTCCTGGCACTTCTTGACGTACTTGCCCTCGGCCTTGATGATGGTGTGCAGGAAGTCCAGGTACTGCACGTGGCGGCCGTGGGTGGCCACGCAGTGGATGAAGTGCTGCGGCACCGTCTCATTGATCTCTGAGCAGAGCTGGTAGTTGTTGAGGAAGATGTGCTGCATCGTCTCGGCCTCCAGGAGCTGCGGGACCAGGGGGATGGAGTGAGGCTGGGGGCTGCGAGGCACAGCCTCCCCTCCTGCCCCGGCCCTGCCTCTTCCAGAGGTCTCCTCCTGGCTTTTCCACCTCCTGCTCTCAGCCCCAGGAGCGGTGCTGAAGCCTCTCCCCGTGCTGCCACCTGTGACCACCCGCTGCCCCCCTCTCCTTACCCCTGGGGTCAGGAAGAGGTTGAGGTGTTTGTGCAGCAGGGCCTGGTTTTCCTGATTGCCAGCACAAAACTTCTGCAGGAACTGGTGGGTGAACTTCAGGATCTCCAGCATCTTGGCATCACCCTGAGGAAGGGCAGAGAGGGGGGCAAACACCCGCGGTTGGGAAGGGATGGAGCAGGCTGCTGCCCCTCCTGCCTTGCCCAGCCTCAGGACCCAGCCATGCAGGGTGTCCCCGTGTCCCCCACCCCTTGCCCAGACACTCTGGGACCAGCTGGCTTCTGCCCACCCACCTTCTCATAGGGGATCTGCAGCAGATCCAGCATCACTTTGTGGGCGTCCATGTTCTTCAGCAGGCGCTGCTGCTTCTTGCGCACTTGCTCGCCAACCCCGCACATCTTATTCAGCCGCTCCAGGATCTGTGGAGAGAAGGAGCGTGGCCAGAGGGGAGTTGAGCCCGGGAGCCACCAGGATGGCCACCAGCACCAGGGGTCTGCTTGATATCCAGACGTGCCCCAGAAGAGATTGAACCCAACGGACGCCTGAACCCCAGAAAAGATTGGAAGTACCCCCCCACTTTCTCCCTGCCCCTTCTTGCAGGTGCCCCGGCCAGCCCTGGGGACAGTTTTCGATCCCACTCACCCCCTTGACTATCTGGTAGTTCTCACTGCTCTTCTCTCCTGGAGCAATGACCTCTTCATCAGCGGTGTGCTGCGAGGGGACAGAAGCAGCGTCAGGATCCTGCCACACCTCTCCAAAGCCCGGGCCACAACTGCACCCCACAGGACCCTTTCCCGAGAGGTGTGCGTGGCCCACCGAAGCTGCCGGGTGTTGGACTGAAGTGAGCTGCTTCTCTGCCCCCCCGTCCTCTCCCCGCTTGGTTCCCAGCACCTTGCTCAGGGCTCTCACCTCTTTCTTCTCCTTCTTGTTCCCGTCCCCCGTGCTGTCCCCTTTGACGCTGCCTTTCTTGTCCACCCACAGCTCAGATTTCTCCACCATGGTGCGGAGTTTGTCCAGCTCTGACTTGATCACCTTGTAGTTCTCGACATCCTGGGCTGAGATCAGGAGCTGAACCTGCAGTGACATTCCCGGGGGCTCCCCTGTGCAGTTGGTCTGGGGCACGGACCCCACTCCCGTCCTCACCCAGATCCCACCCCCCAAGCAAAGGGGCTGCAGCCACCCCAGCCAGGACCAGCACCCAGGTGCTCCAGGGTTACCTGCTTGAAGGTGTGCAAGACCTCCTGCCTCTGGCTGAAGTGCTTGAAGAGGAGCTGCAGGGAGCCGGAGATGAGCGGCGGGTAGTCGTGCATTGTCAGGTGGATCAGCACCCGCAGGAACATCCTCCCTCCTTCGTCGTCCACCTCCAGCATGCTGCTCGTCTTCCTGAAGCCGGGACGAAAGCGCTTGGTGTTAGCAGCCACGTGGGAGCTTGCGTGCACTCAGTCAGCCCTCGGGGCTGATGGGGACAGCTGCGTTAGCCTTTAGAGCCTCGTCTTCCTCATCACCTGCCGCTCTCAGCCTCGGCAGCGAGTACGGGCAGGAGAAGGAAGGGCCCTACAGCCAGGCTACCTACGCACCGGAGGGGCAGGGACTCACCCCACACCGAACATGGCCTCTGCGTGCTCACCGATCCTGTCCAGGTTCATGGCTGCAGCTGCAGGGAGAGGAAAGGGAGATGAATGGGGCGGCCAACACGATCCCTGTGCATCAGCAGAAACCCTGCAGGATCCGGCCCAGCTCCCCAGCCCATGTCCAAGCACCCACGATGGACACAGGACACCTTGTCCCTCCTGCACAAACTCCGATCCCCCGGGCTCCCTGCCAGCAGAGGTGGAGGATGGAGAGCTGCTGGAGCTGAGGTTGTACCAGGAGCAAAGGGGAAGAGTTACTTGTGGAGTCGAAGGCTGGAGCCGTCCCGTCGGCCGCGCTGTCCTGCATGGGGTAGACTTCCACAAACTCCTTCTTGAAGACGGAAAGCAGGTAGGAGATCCTGTAGTCCAGCCGCACGTTCAGGATGAACTGGCAGCAGCGGGGAGGGAAGAAAGCAAAAGTGAGACCTCTCCTCACACCACCTGCCTCCTTGCATCAGAAAACTACATCTTCCCACCCCATCCCGCAGGTCCCACCCGCAGCTCCCCGATGCTCCTCCGGCTCCCACCTGCAAGATCTCCAGGATCTTCAGCTTGGTCTCCATCACCACGATGTTCTCGTTCTCGATGCTCCTCCCTCTGTCCACTGGCTCTGGGGCAGAGCCGGCACTGAGGCTCGGGGGGCTGAAGATGGACTGTTTCCTGCTCAGCACCATGGTGGACATCATCTGCCCAACGCCCTGGATCGACCTCCGCACGTTCTTCCCTGCAGAGGCAGCCACAGTGGGCAGAGTTAATGCGGAGGGAAGGGAGGGGGGAGAAGACTGATGGAAGGACCCACTTCGAGTGCAAATGTAGATGTTAACCAGAGAACCAGCAGGAAGGGCTGGCTATTTCTCTGCAGTGGCCAAGGACTCAGCATCTCCTGTCTCCTGTAGCAGACCCAGCCCAGATTTCCACACGACCCAACCTGCAGCTTGTTCTCTTGCAGCCCAAACTGGAAAGCACTGGGCAGACCACAGGAGCTACCTTCCCCTGGGACCGTGCCTGGTTTTGGAGCAGGGACTCACCCGTCACCTCGTCGTTGTAGACCGCCTGCATCATCAGCTGCGGGTTTTGGACGCAGTCGATGATGCCCAGCAGCGTCCGCGTCAGGCGCAGCAGCTCACTGAAGCTGTAGAAGCCGAAGTAGATGAGGTTGTGGGCAAGGCTGACAACCTGGGGAAGGACAAGGCAAGCTCCAGACCTTGCTGTGCTCGGGGATGTAAACATGGGATGCCGGCACGGCCAGCCGCGTCCCAGAGGCAGCTGCAAGGCGTGGATGTGGCCGATGGCCGCGCGAGGTGCCCGTGACACCAGCGGGTCTCGCACCTCGAAGGTGAGCTTGTTCTTCTCCTCGTTGGCGAAGGGCACCGCCTCGCTCACCACGTTGTTCAGGTAGTCCTCCACGAACTCCATGGTGCTGGCAAACTTATTTTTCTTGTCGTCTCGTGAGGCGTTGAGGTTGGAGTCGTAGCTGTGAGGGGAGACAGCACGATGAGCTGGATGGCAGTGGGTCTCCTCGGCCCAGCCGGGCAGGAGCGCTGCCCAGGGGGCTGCTGAGAGCCGTCAGGGCCAGGAGCGATGCTTGTGACTATGACGGAGACCACAGGAGGACATCTGCCACCCCACCTCCCACGTCCCCCCAAAACTGCAGCGCCTCTCACTCTTTGATCGTGATGGCCGTGGGGATCTCGGTCCAGAGCCGCGCAAACTTGACGGGCATCACCAGCTCCTGGGGGTCCCTGTCCACGTGCACGTGCAACATGAGGTGGCAGAAGGACGCCCGGAGATCGAAGGGCAGCATTTCATCCGCCATGCAGAGGAAGATCAGGTCCACCCCCAGCTGCTGGGAGATCTCCTTGATGGCCAAGTACTGGCGGTCCAGACACATGCGGGCAAAGAGCTTCAGCTGGTACCTGCGTGGGGACGAGGTGGAGAAGGAGCAAGGCCGTGCAACCCTTACGTCTTCACCCCATCTCTCCAGAGCCTGGGGAGAGGGTGCCACAGGGCTGTCACCTGTAGTAGCTGAGGACATTCTCGTCGTGGGCATTGCCAGCCCGGGCCTCCTGCGCCAGCTGCCGGATGCTTTTCTCATGGTGGTCGTTGTTCTTGTCGGTCCAAGTGAGCCAGACCTCCTCCTCCGAGTACTCAATGCTCAGGTACTCGTGGGTCTGGGACATCTCCTTCACCGGCCGCAGCCTGGGGCAGGGAAGGAGTAAACCCGGAGATGCTGCTGAGGATGGAGCACCTCGGGGCATGACGGGGGTTTCCAGGTTTTACAGGGCCACCACAGCAGCAGGCTGGGCCAGGCACTGAACCCCGACCGTGGAAAACCTCTCCCCCTGGCTACTCACTCGGTTTTGATGAGGATGTCACTATTTTTTGGGTCCAGCACGCACTTGCAGATCAGCTCCTGGGTGACAGGGATGGCGATGTGGTTGGACACGCACAGGTCCGAGAGGTAGTCCAAAAACCTGGGGAGCGAGGGCAAAGCAGAGACAGCTCGCTGTGAAAGGGCGGTCCATGGGGTGGGGGGCTCTTTCTGCCTCTGCTCAAGGCACATCCCACCCATCACGCTGCTCAAAGCCCCCCGGGACGGGGGCGCTGGGGCACGCACCGTGGCTCGCGGTTCTTGCGCACCAGGCTGACGAAGGTCTCCACCTCGGTCTTCGTGATGTGCTTCTCCAGCAGCTTGCGGTTGTTGTGCAGCAGGGCCGTGATGGTGTCCTCAGCCAGGATGTCGTAGCCGATCTGGGACTGCATCATCCCGAACTGCTTGGCTATGTGCTCCTGGAGCGGGCAGAGAGACGAGTGTGAGGCTGCACGGCGGGGTCTGCTGATGCTCCCCTACCCCCCCCCCAGGGCTATGCAACACGAGGTGGGATGGGGGCTCCCTCCTTCTACCCCTCAACCCACCTGGTTTTTGCGATAATCCTCCTGGGAGTGCCGCAGCACGCGGTAGCACAGCCGAAACATGTACTGGTAGGGAGCGTTCTTCTGGTCCGACAGCTCCTCCAGCCGCACCAGGGGCCCTTCGCCACCCTTGTCCTTGAAGGGGGCTTTCAGGATCCCAAAGATCTGCCCCAAAAGCAGGGCTGTAAGTGCTGTGTCACCCCCCACGCCGCCTCCCATGCATGGCTGGGCATCAGCTGTGCTTGGTGCACCGCCGGACCCCAGCCTTGCCCGGGTGCACGGTCGTGGCCGCTCACCTGCTTCAGGATGTTCTGCTCCCGCATGAGCTTCTGCCGCTCCCGGTTGGGCTTGGTCACCACGATGTCCAGCACGTTCTGGCCGTTGTTGGGGACATCGCTGACGAAGAACACCAAGTCCTCCAGCAGCTGGATCACAAACCTGCAAAGGGGCACGGTGCCAGCGGGGCGGCGGGGCCCTCCTTCCAGGGAGGCCACTCACCCGCCGCACGCAGTCCACCCATGCTCAGGTGCCTGCAGTGCTGCTGGCACATTTTGTAGGACTAAAAAGCCCACGTTCGGGGCTCAAAACGCTGCCGGGGAAGCTGCTGGCCGATCCTCCCTACTGCTAGAGGCCAGTGGCTGCCCTGAAGCATGAGGCTTTGCAGCCCCTGCAGTTCCTACGGAAATTATTGTCTCGAGTCAGGTGCCGTGGTAAATGTCATGGGTTTGTGCTCGTGATTCACGCCGGGGATTTTGCGTTCAATGCCTCTGCCCCTTGAGTCACATTTGGAGCGGTGCAAGTGCCATGGGACCAGCGTGGGGCGGGCTGGCAGGGCGGCAGCAGCAGCTTGCTCCGTCCCACCGGGTATCTGTGTTTGCTCAGGAAACGCCAAGAACCCACCCACCTAAAAATAACACCGTGACTAACCAGGCTGCCCCTATCATGGGGCCATCTCCCAGCCCCTCGGTTATTTTTCTAGCAGCAAAGGAGGGGCCCGAGCGGGTCTGTGCTGTTATCTGATTTCCTCGCCAGATCCCTGGGAGAAGCAGGCGTGGATTTGGGTCATGGGCAGGAAAGCAAGGCAGAGCCGGCACCATGACCCAGGCAGGGCCCCCATCCTGCAGAGATGCTGGAGGGCTCCAGCACAGCCCCATCTCCACGGGGAAATGACTTTTTACCTCCTGTCATTCTGGCTGAGAAAACCTTCATTCATCTTCTCCACCACGTTGGCCAGCATTGAGCTGGCATCGTTGGCAAAGTCCAGGTCCCGGATCTCAGACACGGGCACGGAGACGATGGCGAACGCTTCTTTGTCTTCTTTGGTGGGACATGTGCCCAGCTGGGAAGGAACAGGGAAGCGGTGTCACAGCTGCAGGGCAGCACCAAGTGTCCCCACATCCACCCAGCTGGCACCAGGGGCCCAGTTTCTCCCCACTGGAAGGACTGGGATGGTCTTGAGGTGACTCTGGGAGGCTGGGGGCTGGCGTCCCACTGCCCCCTTGGGTCATCACGGTACTTCAGTCCCCGGGTGAAGGTAGGGGTGCCCCTGGGCAGAGCGGGGAGGGAAGGAGGAAGGAGCCAGAGGGTAAATCTGTGGACGGGAGGAGGGCACGGGGCCACACCATGAGGCGGATGGGTCTCTCCTCGTCGATGTCGATGGGCACGTTGGTGCTCTGGATCCACGTGTTGGTGCAGAGGTGGCGCAGCCGCACGTACGAGTTCCTGCAGACAGCACGGTGCCTTGGTCAGCAGCCCCCGCGCAGACACACCGGCACCCACCGCTTCCCCTAGCACCCAGCAAAGCCCCCCACCCCGTGCCAAAACTTCCCACCGTGGATGAATCCTCCCTTCTTTATTTCCACCCCTCCGTGCCGGCGTGTGCTCACGTACCGCGGGACAAAGGAGTCCGTCTTCTGCAGCGTGGTGGGGTCCAGCTCGAAGAGGGAGGCGATGTCGTTGCCGTGGGGCACGGCCACCAGCCGGTACTTGATCTTCTCCCCCGTGTTCCTGCGGCTGGAGCGGCTGCTGCCCCCCTGCACCAGGGAAAACGGCTTTGAGCCCGGAGCGGGGAGGTCGCCCCGCCGAGCCCGGCCTCCCTGCGCACGCAGCATCGGAGGACACGCAGCGGCTACGCTCAGCGCAGAAGCTTTGGCTCGGGTGCCGGGCTGCGCCTCGCAGCGCGGAAACAAACGAGGGGCTGCAAGAGCACAAGCGTGGCACGACGCCCCTGAGCTACGAGGCCACCCCTTCTCCAAACCTCGCTGAAGAGGAAAAAAAAAAAGTCCAGATCTTTCTTCTACCAGCACTTCATCTGCACACCCCCGTGGCCTGGGGATCCAACATGCACTGGGACCCCTCTCCGACAGATTTCGGCGGGGTCCTCTTGCAAGCGGGACATGGGGATGTGTTGGGGATGCTACTCTAGAGTGCGGGATGCGGGATGCTCTGCTCGGCAGCCCTGTGCCAGGACAGCCTCCAGCCACAGCCTCAGCACCAAGCGGGACCCGGCGGCACAGCGCGGGCACTGTCCCCGTGGCGGGCTCTTTTTTTTCGGGGCATTTCCCTGCTTTCAGGCAGAGTCTAAGAGGCAGCGTGGTTTCAGGCAGCGGCAGCAGCATTTCTGCTAGCAAGGCTGCACACAGCTCACCGTGGGCGCTGCTTTGGGCTCAGCCACGTCTCCTTTATAACTTGGGTTTTCCTGAAAAGTTAAAGAGGGAGATGAAAGACAGCTCCCAGCCCTCCCCCTCGGTCCCTCCAAAGCCCTAAGCGTGGGGCGTTATTTCTGTTCCTTCCTTGCTCAAGCGCACCGCAGTGAGAGAAAACCTGCCAGGATGGGGCTGGAGGACACAACCCATGCCCAGGGCACAGCGCTGCAGCCCCACGGAGAAGGACAGGGGCAGAGCGAGCCCTGGGGCTCTGCATCGCAGCAAGACAACCTCTCGCTGCAAATCCCTCGAGGCCCCAGGTTAGGGTCCCGCTGAGCACCACGAGCCAGGCAGCACCAGCCCCGGATGGGGATCTTCCTTCCTCTGCAGAGGTCAACCGAATGTCTTTTGGTTTAAAGCACTCCAATTTCAGAGGCTCGGCATCGGATCCAGTAAGTGCTATTTTCCGTCCTGCCCGCGGCAGAAGGGGCCCCCTGGGGTCCTCTTCCGCAGGGACGGCACGCCTTGGGCACGGGGTGCACCCCGCTCCCCCCGGCACATCCCTGCTCCCCCCGCAGCAGGTCTAACACTTCTCCCTTGGGCATTAGCGTCATATAAACCACGTTACCTAAGAGCAGAAACCTCCTTGTGCCTCTGTCAGGAGGCCTTAAGCTGGCCCTAAATGGGAGCAAAACCCAAGTGGGGTTTTCCAGGCTCAGGCCTTGCCCACGCCTCCCCCAGCCCTGGATGCCTCCACTGACCAGAGGATGAGGAAGGACAAAGCCTGGATGGGAAGAGTTAAATGCAGCCAGGTGAGTTGTCTGATGCTTCCACCCCACCAGGACGTTGTGCCAGTACAGTCGCTTGGCCCAGAGTGAGCAAACAGAGGAAAACCCCGGCCACCCCCTCCGCCCCCCCAGTTACGTGTGCCAGGGCCAGAGGGGAGGCAGCCGGGAGCATTTTGGACATCGCTGCTCTGTCTAAGGGTGGGTTCTACTTTTGGTGACAGCCTCTCGAGGGCAGGGCAGCTTTCTGCACCCCTCTGCTCGCCCCCTTACCTCGGCTGCCAGGTAGTTGCCCGTGGCAAGGTGCTTGAAGCGGTACAAGCCGTTCCAGTGCCCGGCGCCCCCTCGGCACGGGTCGTGGTGGACCACCTGGAAGGAGCAGAGGAGCGCTCAGCACAGGGCTGTGATGCCAGCCCCAGTCCTGGCCCACGCCTGGCCCCGAGCAGTGACAAGATCCCCGTCCTGTCCCAAAGGACAAGCAAAGAAGCTTGGGGCGCTGAGCCACCGAGGGGCTGAGGGACACCCATCTCCTCCAGGGCAGCCCGAGCTATAAAATCGGGCTTCCAGCTCCCTCTCGGAGCTCAAGCCTTCTGCTGGCTTTCACCAGGGCGCTCAGGCCACCAGAAAGTGGAAATTCAAGGCCTGAAACGCACCGAAACAAGCACTGCCTCCAGCAGCCCCCCCAGGCACGGCACAGCAGCCCGGCTGCCCGCGGCCCCGCTCACCTCCACCTCCCACAGGGCGTTGGAGCTGGTGGCCGAGGTGGCCGACTGCCTCAGGGTGGTGCGGAGGAAGACGTGCAGCTTGCCTTTGTACTCGTCGCAGGTGAGGAACTTCTCCTGCTCGGCGTGGAAGAGCCTCACCACGTCCCCCTGGCACCGGGACACGGCAGTGAGGACACGGATGCGGCGTTCCTCCCCCCAGCCCCATGAAGGAGGGTGGCCGTGGCTCTGCTAAAACCCACCTCCAGCAGCACAAGCGCTCCTCCAAGCCCAGGGGAGGGCACCTTGCCCGTGCACGGGGTGGTGGGGACATGGGGACACGGGGACACCCTGTGCTTTGCAATGCCATTGCTCTATTTACTTGCACCAGCCGCTTCTCTCTGCCTCTACTCCCCGGGCTGTGAAATGGGTACAAACCCCCCGGCTTCGCACCCCGGGAGCGGGCAGAGGCTCTGCTCACCAACACGTTTATGGCATTAACGCCCCGGGAGGAGGATGCAGAGGAAGCTGGGGATAAGCAGGCGCCCGGGGATGAGGATCTGTGAGATCCTAACAATCAATATCCAGCCAGCTGCTTCCTGGAGGACCTCCGACCCGAACAATAGCTCTGCAGGGAAAGTTCCTTTCCCAGGCAGCAGCCAGCCCTGCTGCATGGCTGAACAGCCAAAAATTGTCCCCGTGGCTGGAACCAGAGCTGGCACCATGTGTGCCTCATATTGTCCTTGGGAGCCAATTGAATACAATAAGGCAGGGGGTAACCTGATGCCCCCTGGGCACCTCCTGCCCATAGATACCCAAATTCCCAGCTCCAGCTCCCTGTTAAGTGCTCCCAGTGATGGATTCCCCTAGAAACCAAGCCCCTCAAGGCATCCTGCCCTTGTCACACAGCCAGACAGCTTCAGTGTCCTGCCTGAGCAGGGGATGGGGCTGGACCCCCTGAGCCCGTCGCGTCCCGGGCGGCCGGCGGCCGAACCTCCTTCCTTACCCCCTTCAGCACTTCCTCCATGTGGTCGCGGAACTGCATGAAAAGGTTGATTTTCCAGCTGGTGTTACAATTGACCGAGTTCACCTAGGCAGCAAGAGAGCAAGGTCACAATCGCAGAAGGGAAATGAGACAAGAAAAGAAAAAAAAAAAAAAAAAAAAGAGAAGAAAAGAAAAGAAAACCAGGCAAGCCCCCAGCCAGCCCCAGCACCTCCTTGCAGCCAGCGTTGTCTGCAAGCTCATAGTTGCTGGCGTGCAGCGGCTGCCCGGCGTTCACAGGGTTCAGGATCACTTTGTCTCCTACGACTACCTGGGGAGCAAAAGGAGAACAGGGGAGGGAGCATGAGGCGGGTGCTTGGTGGGGATGTGAGCCTTGGCATGACTAGGCACTGCTCAGCCCAGCTTCTTATGGGGGCTTTGCAGCCCTGCGCTCACATTATCTCCGTTGCTCCTCAGCTTCCAGAAGGGCTGGATGAAGAGCCAGGACCCCTCGTTGCCGGTGGCATCCAGCGTCACCCGCATGGCATTTTTCTCCAGCAGAGCCGGCAGCCGCTTGTTCACCGTCAGGTACTTGTTGCTCTTCATGTGCAGGAGCTGAGGAGCAAACGTCGGGGTGAGCTGGGGCGACCTGGCACAGCCCCAGGTCCCCGGTGCCGGTCCTACCCAGGAGAGGCACCACGAGCCCCTGCTCACCAGGTGCTCAGCTCATGTTCACTGGATCTGTGCGTTTTTTCCCCAAAACCCAGCAGCCCGAGCAGCCTGGAGGCAGAGCTGCGAGTGCCGTACCTGTATGACGCTGCCGTACTTCACCACGTCCCCGTGCACTTTCTTGTTCTCCGTCTCGTTCTGCTTCTGCTCCATCTGGGCCGCGTGCTGAATGCCAAAAGGAGAAGGGCTCAGGGTGGAAGCAGCCTCATCCTGCCCGGAGCAAGCCCCAGGGGCACCACCGGCACCCTGAGCTACGGGGAGGGCAGGGGACAGGCTGTGACACGGCCCCAGCATCCCTCTGTCCCCCAGGTGCCACGGTCCATAAGATGGTCCTCAGCATGGGAGCGCTGAGCCCAGGACCCTGCTGTGGCCCTACACAGCCACATGAAGCACACGGGAGCTTTCAGCCGAGGATTTAAAAATTGGGACAGGTTTCTTCAAAATTCCCCAATACAGGGCGGTGCCACAAAGGGACCAAGGGCTGGGGCGATGCTCCTGCCCAGCAGGGCCACGGCACCAGAAGAGCAGAAGGCTGCACATCAGCAGTGCCGTGCCCGGAGCTGGCAGCATTTTCGGATCTGCCACGGGCTGTGCCTGCCAGCCCCTCTTTCCTAAACCACAGACGTTTTGGATGTGACAGCTCTGGCAGCCGAAGGGGTGTTGTCAACAGACATGGAGCAAGGCAGGAATCTGCTCCGGCAGCGGATCTGTCTGGGAATGGCGAGGGTGCGGCACCCTTGCATGGGCACAGCCCAGGCAGCACCAGCCCCGCGCTCCCATGGAGCTGGGATGGGAAAACCACAGCAAGAGATGGGGCTGGGACAGCATCCGCCCCTGCCCATCCTGCTTCCTGCCCCTCTTGCATGAGGAATTGGGAAAGAAAGCTGGAATCACGGCCTGCACCCTGCGGGAGGATGAGGCAGGAGGTCTGTGATGTGAATCAGGGCTTCGAATCTGCCCGGCACGCGGCGCTGGGCTCCAGCCCCTTCGCTCTTTTGGGCATCGCCACCGCTTTGGTTAATTCTCCATCCCCATGCTGGGGTGCCACCCACGGGACGTGCTCCCACCTGGCCAGGGACCGCAGCGGTGGCTGATGCCATCGGGAAAACAAACTGAGGGCCTGGGGAAACCCACTCTGCTGCCGAGCTGGGAGTTTAACAACCACCCCGTGCAGCAACACAGCCCCGGCGAGACATCAGGCACCGCGGCGGCTCCTAAATCTGCGCCCAGATCTCAACTCCTCCCTTGCTGAAAGCCACGGGGCCAGGAGTGGGGACAGGCTGCCCTGAGCCAACAGGGGCTGACATTCACAGCCTGTCCCTCGTATAGGGGATGGGGTCTGTCCCCTGTAGGGATGGGGCACCAGGGATGCGCACAGGGGCAGCCCCGGAGGCTGCGGGGTGGCTCCGAAGATGTCAGGGGTGGAAGGAAAACCTCCGTGGTGCATCTGGCTGCACCTGCAATTAGTCAGCTGAGAAAACACCAAGCCTTAAAACCCCTTAAAAGAAAAGGGGCAGGAGCAGAAGCTCAGAAAGGCACCAGTGGGTACGGGGCAGGGTTTCTCCTGTCGGGACCTGGGCCGCTGCTGCTTCAGGAAGCGCTCTGGGGGTTGCTGCTGCCTTCAGCCCGCTCCCGGTGCCGGCGGCGTGTGCCAAAAGAGCAACACCAGGAGCAGCGGGATGGAGCGAGGAAATTACAGGATCTCTTGAAGACAAATCTGAAGCGAGGTTCAATCAATTAGGCTTGGAAATTAGCCTCTCCGTCCAGTCGTGGCCAGTACGGCTGTCGAGGTTACAAATTACTGCCTAACCAGAGCAGGAAAATGCACGTTTCTGAGCGCGGTCAAGGAGGCGCTGACCCCATCTCGGCATCTCCAACCCAAGCCAGGACACCCTGGCCGGACACTGCCTTGGACTTCGCTCACCAAAAGCGAAGCTGGGGGAGCTGCGGGGCCCGGCTCGAAGCCTGGCGAGATGATTTAATGAATCCTGCCTGAGCTTCGGTGCTATGAATCATCCTCAGGGCCTCGCCAGCTGTCTGAGGCGATTATGCAATGTTTAACATGGGCCCTTTCCAAACCTCGTGGAAGTCAACAGGAGCCTTTCACTTCCCCAGCCCGTTGGAGCAGGTCCTGCTCGCGGCGGCTCCATGCCGGGCACCCCTGGGTGCTTGGGCTGTGCCGAGGGGGGCAGCGGGACAGGAGGCAGCAGAGCTGAGCAGGGGGGACACGTGAAAACAGCAAAACCCAGGGGGGGTCCTGGCTTCCCAGGCATGTTTTCCAGGAAGCAGAATGTCTCCGGGTTTGCACAGCGAGGGGTTAGGTGGCTGCCACCCTGCCAGCCCACGGGGACCGTCCCCGCTGGCCAGTGCCTCGCGCCGGGAGCTCCACTCACCTGCAGCTTCTGCAGCAGCACCACATCGGCGATCTTCTCCTTGTCCTGCTTGGTTTGCTTGGCCTTCCAGTACTGCTTCTGGGCAGAGTAGCGGTTCATGGGACATACTTTGAAGAGGCAATCTGGGAGCAGAGGAAGGCACAGCGTGAAGCCGCAGCGGCCACACCGGGTCCTCCTTTGGGCCCAGCGTCACCCAGCACCCTGCGGGCCCCCTGCTCCCCTCCCAGCGGCATCCTCCCAGCCCGCAGCCACCCCGACCGCTGCTGGGGGTCCAAAGCAGACGGGTGGAAGGTTGAGCCGCTCGCTGGTAGCTGATGGACTAGTTTGGGGTAATAAATAATGAGGCCAGGAGTGACTCCACTGCTTGGACTCGCAATAGAAGCATTCCCATCGGAAACGGCCGCGCAACTTGGGAAGGAAAGCTTCAGGGGGAGAAAACGTATTGATGAAGCACAGCTGGGCTGAACCAGGAGCGGATCCTGCTGGAGGAAGGGAGTGCAGGCAGCGGGATGGGGACAGGAGCAGGCGTCCCCACACCGCCCTCACTGCCCTGCAGCCCCCGAACCCAGGCAGCGAGGCCACGGGATGCTGTCCCCGCGGTGGCCACCAGGACTCTGCAAACACGCTGCTGCTCTCCCATGCCTGCTCACAACGAGACTTAATTACCCGTGCTGGAAGCTACGAGCCAGCGCTCCTAAAATCTGGATTGCAAACAGCTGCACTTCCAGTCCTAAAAGAAACACTCTGGGGATGCAAAGGGTCTGGATCCCGGCTCCCCCAGACGCTGGCCACGCGGATGCGCTCTGCTCCCCAGTTTGCTGCTTTTCCCCACGCTGCTGTGGCCAAATGGGGGGCGCAGACACCAGGGTCTGGGATTTGTGAATCCAGGCAGGAGAGCAGCCCCCTGGAAGCCAGGAGGCAGCAACATCGTGCGTCTGATTCAGCTCAGGGTACGAAGCTGCGTGGGGACAGGGGGCGACGGCAGGAAGGGACCTGCAGCCTGGGTCACCCGAATTACGCCTGAAATAGCAGCCCAGAACCTTCAGACACAAAAAGAAAAATCACTTCCATCTCTGGCCCCGGTCCCAGCTCGCTGGCAAGCACGTATTTATTTACCTGGGAGTGACGAACAAACAAGCACAGAGCACAGTTCTCACCGGCCTGGGCTGCTGGTTAGGGGCCAAGTTTCACATTTCATTTTACAGGTCTATTTGCTAATGGCATGTCCCGTGCCAAGGAGGCTTTGTGACGCTGGGCTTTTAATCAGGGACTCGAGTGTAGCTGCTGTAATGCCTGGCTGCATTCTCCCACTGCCTCCAAGCAGGGCCACAGAAACACTTGGGCCACCCGCAGCACCTTGAATCGTTTTCATTAAGTTGCTAATTAGGTTGCAAAAGGACCTGGTAGAAAGGAGAAACTGAGGAATGAGGGAGGGGGAAAAAAAATGCAGCGTAGCTATTAAGAGAAAGGTGCAAATCAACCCCCTGGCTCCAAGCACGCCCTGTCCGCGGGGGCTGCTCATGTCCCCATCTCTGCACGCCAAGCCCGGTTTTGCAAGGAAGGAAACTGAGGCACGGAGTCGGTTGCACGCGGAAAGGCTTCAGCAAGGCTCGTGCTGGAAGCCGGAGGTTTTGGCACCCAGGTGTATGGGCCGAGGAGCTTTTGCAAGACAGATGGTGGGAGGAAAGCAGGGAAGCCGAGGAAAGCTCCCACATCAGCACTGCCCAGCGAGCACCAAGCCAGAGCAGAGCCCAGATGCGGATCAGGGATGGGGCTGAGCAGCTCCTGACGGGCACAGCCATGGAGATGAAACCTCCCGCGTGTCCACCGGGGAGGATCCGGGGTATTTGGGGTACCAGCCCCCAGGCTCCGGCTGCCCACTCGCCCTGCAACCATCGCAGCCTCTGCCCCGAGCCCTGACTTAGGCACCTGCCCCGCTGAGCGCAGGGCTTGGTATTTTATTTGCTTCTTCCCAATGCGCCCGAACGCAGGGCCGAGAAGAGGCTTGGGGGGAAGAAAGCACAACGGAAAGCAAATATCCAAGGAGCGCCAGGTGCCTTTCAGAGGCTCGGAGGGCACGATGCAGGCAGCCCAGCCGGAGCCCCTTGCTGCAGAGCCAGGCTCCAGGCTGTCTGTGGGCATTTCCCAAACCCAGCTGGGTCTGACTGCGTGGGGAAGGGCCCTGCTCCCCGCTCTGTGCCCCAAAACCCCCCGGCAGCAAGGCGACGAGCACCAGGGAGCTGAGCCGGGAAGGGCAGGGTCCAGCCACAGGATACGGGGACGGCAACAACCCATTAAAATCCTCTTAAGTCTCCTGCTGCTGCGGCAGGGAAACAGCACCAGCCCGTTGTTTTTACCTCCCTCGCGGTGATAGCTATCGACAAGGCAGACTGCTACTTTTCCGGCCATTAAAACAAGCGGCTGGATATCCTGATACGGGCTGCAGGGAGCAGGGCTGCGTCTAGAGCAGACCTGAGTCTGGAAAAGAGATTCAACACCCGCCCATGGCCAGGAAGGGAGACGCTGCGGCTGCTGGGACCAGCAAGCCCGCGGAACTGGTGCCGGTTTGCGCCCAGCTCCCAGCTGTTCCCAGCCAGCCCCAGGTGAAAGTCCACTGGGAGCAGGATGGCTGCCGGGTGTGCCGGGGCTGCGAGGCTCTGCGGGGCTGCCAGATGTCCCCAAAGTCAGCCCCAAACCCAAACAAGTGGCAGAAGCTCCCACGGAGAGCCGGGTCACTGCTTGGCAGCGGGGAAGGCGTCTGCAGAGCACCCCGCTGCAGGTAGTTAAAGCCACCCTATGGACAGGCCTGGGGCATGAAGCAGAGTGGGAAACCAGTATTTACATAGCTTTTTTATCGAAGGGGCTTGGAATTATGGTAGCTGGTATAAAAGGAATGGCTGCCATAAACCAACCCCCAAATCCAACAGCGCGGCCACTGGTTCAGGGAAGTTTTCCCCGAGCACAGCCCTGCTTCGGTCCCTACCTGCCACAGCATCCACAGGACCCGCAGGGTGCTCCAGGCACCCAGACCCACCAGGACGCCCCCTGGGACCCCTCCGTCCCCCTGCATTTTGCAGCGTGCCAGGCACAAAAACACCATTCCCCAGCGTTGGGCACAAAGGAGATGCCCCGGGGATGCCCGCAGAGCCCAAAGGTCTCTCCCCAGGGGCTTACACAGCCCGGGAGCAGGAGGCTCTCCCCAGCAGCCTGCCCTGGCTTCTCCCGACCGTTCCCACACACCGGGATCCATCCCAGCCCTCCGGTGACTCATCCCCTTTTCCGCCCGGCCAGGCCGTCGCAGCTCGCTCCCGCTCAGGGCTCCAGCCCGGGAACAACGAGCACGGCCCCGAGCGCTCGAGGAGATGGCGCAGCCCAAAACGTGACCGCCGAGGCTGGGGAGGGATTTACCGTCTCTCCCGAAACCCTGCCCGTCTCGTAAAAGGGCGGCTTAATCCCCCGGCTCTCTCTGAGGTGCAGCCAAGCAGGGCAGATGTAATTAGCGCCGAGCGCTAACAGGCTTGCCTTGAAGTAGTCTGCCTGTTGCAACTGCCCCTCTCTCTGTCCCCTCCTGGCTTTTTTTCTCTCCCCGGCTCCCAGCCGGCAGATACCCAGCTGCCAGCATCCCTACAGATGGGTTTGGGTGCGGACCCACCTTTGCAGAGGGCTGCTCCCCGCTCCGCAGGGCTGGGTTATGGGGTCCCAAGGACCCTCCCAGCACAGAGGCGGTTGCAGTAAATGTATAAACGCACCCAGGGGTGGACAGAGGAGGGTGGCTTTGGCCAAGCCATGGTGACAAACTACAGCAGCTCAAATCCCTCCGGGCTCCTCTGGAAAGGGCTCGCCCCGGTCCTGGGTGAGCTGGGACCCCGGTCCCCATCCCTGGCACGGATGCTCAGGGCTGTGGTGTCCCCATGGTGTCACTGCGGTGACCGAGCTGCCCCAACCCGGCCACAGTCTCACCTCGAAACTTCTTGGGAGGGTTGTCCAGGTCTCCAGCCGCCGGCTCCACCACGCACCGGTCGTCCACCAGCCTGTGGGACCAAGCAGGAGCAGCGTTTTAGAGACAACAAGGCAGCAGCGGGCCCTGAGCGAGTGAAGCACCACACGACCCACAGCACCATGAGGGCAGACGTGCGTTGGCACCGGCCCCAAAAGGACAGCATCAAAACCTGCACCTCCTGCCCCCTACCCCTCTGCATTTCTGTATTTATAAATAGAAATATTCGGCCTGATGACACCCAGATCCTGCGGCCTCTCATGGGTGCCTGCCCCAAAGGCATCACCCCCTGCTCGCCGCCACCCTCCCGATTTGGCCACTCGTGTTTTTCCTACAGCCCTTTAGGGCAGACCGGGTACAGACGGCAGTGACGAAGCACGGTGATGCTGGGCACCGGGGCCTTTGCTCAGCGACCCGTGCGGGAGGCTCTGACGCCCGCACCCCGCAGGAGCGGATCCTGCCTTGCTCAGCACTCAGCTGAGCCAAATCCACCCCGGGGCGATGGGCAGCGCGTGGAGCCAGGCTTTCTGCCCGAGCCGGAGGCTGAGGTTACTGCTCACAGCCCCCGTCCCCAGATCTCATGTAAAAATGTGTGGGGTTCAGCTTTCACTTAACAGCTCTCCTCCATTGGAGAACCCCACCGGGTTGGAGCTACCCCACCAGGATGCAGGGGGTGTAACTGTCGCAGATGGAGGTGGCAGGGCCCCCTGGAACCAGGTGTTAACTATAATTAAATTAATTATTATCAGAGCTGCTGGCTCTGCCCATCAGACACAAGGGGCTTTGCATCTCCTGCCTGCCCCCTCCTCGTTTCCCAGCGTTAAGCCAACTCCTGCAGGCTTGTCCTTGGGTGCTGAAGCTCTTCTCCGTGATTTCAGGACGGGACATCGCTCCAAAGCTACCGAGGCCAGCGAAGCACAACCGGGGATGAGGCACCCCTGTGCTCGGCCCCCAAATTGCAGAGGGGTGAGCATTGCCGAAGGGCTGCTGGGCGCCGGGTGCTGCGGCGAGACAGGCTGGGCCCGCTCGCCCGCTTTCTGCCGGCCCCCAGGAGGCAACGCAGGGAGAGAAACGGTGCTCCTGCCCCGGGCGAGAAAGCGAGGAGCGTGTCCCCACCTGAAGCCGGGCAGCTGGGAAGCGAGGGGCTGGATGCAGGAACGTGGCGGCTGCACAGTCCCAGAGGGAGCATCCTGGGGGGGAGCACCACGATGGGGACAGGGGAAGCGCGGTGGGCACGTGGCACGGCGGCAAAGGGCACGGTGGCAAATGGCACGGCGGAGCCCACGCTGCTCTCCCCACTCCTCGGGGGCTCTCGATGCAGCCAGCGAACCCAACGGGCAAAGTGCTGCTGGGTTTTCAATGGAAAGAGAAATCCCACGTGCCGATCTGGCCTCCCTCCCCTACCCCAGCCGCTCTCCAGAGGAGGGGAAAATTCCTCTCCGTAGCTCGGCAGAGAGGAATTTGGCCTCGGCGCTGATGGATTGGGACCCTGGGGACCCCAAGGCTGCTGCATCCTTGGCAGCAGAGGCGCTGGAGCAGGAGCCGGCGTCCCGCCGCGCAGCCAGCGGCACTGCGGGACTTTTGCCTTTCGCCCTTGCTTCTCGAGCCAGAGCTTGTTTCTCCTGGCTGTCATGCGCAGCCTCTCCCAGCCGGTTCAGGGGGGTTTGGAGGAGCTCCCCTCTGCCCGCTGGCAGGACCCATCCCTCATACGGCTCAGGGAACCAGCAGGCCCCGAAGGTGCAGCCAAACCTCGCGCTGCGGCACCCAGGGGTCAACGGTGCTGGCAGGAGAAAAGCTTGCTGAAGCCCCAGCTCCTGGGGCTCGGAGCAGATTAACCTTAGATTTCAAGTAATAAGAAGAAAAACATAATTTCTCTAACTTTTTGGTGGCAGCAACAGCTTAAGAACAACTAGCAAAGCCCCAGAAGACTGGAAAAGGCAAGCAAATAAACCCAGCCCTGAGGTTCTGGTAATCAAACGTTGAGCTTTTTGCTGTGCCTCGGCTGTGCCCACGCTCGTGGTCAGCAGCAGGGGGGTGCTGGGCTCCTGACCCACGCCTGCCCAGCCCAGGCTGCCCGGGGAAGGAACCGGGACTGTCCCCAAGCTCCTGAGGGGCACGGGCTCTCGGGAGGGCAGGGAGAGAGGTAAGGAGGGATGGGACAAAGCAGTGCCAGGAGGAGAAGAGGCAGCTGTGGAGAGGGGCTTTACCGCACGTAGCTCACCGCACAGGAGATATGCAAAGCCTCAGCCCAGCCCGATGCCAGCCGTAGGCTTGTTTGGTTTCTATTGCCCTGAAACGCCGCTTTGCACCCCCAGCACCAGTCAAATGAGAGCAACGGAGCAAAGCACCAGCCCTCAGCAAGCGCCCGCCAGCACCTACAGCAGCAGAGGGCTTGCTCCATTTATAAAAAAAAGTAGAATTTAAGGTCTCCATTACGGCTAAGGGTCCACGCAGACCATTTCCAGCACCAGAGTAAATGGCACAGGCGTCTCCTACCCACGCCAGCTCCATCTCAAGCCACTGCCTGGAACTTCTGTGCCCAGCGCTATCGCTCTGCGACGCCGGGCTGCAGATAGCAACCTGCTGGGCTGGAAGCCTTAATTAGCTAATGAGCTCAGAGCAGTCGCAGTGTCTTTAATCCCGGAATTACACACTCTGCAGGAATGCAAAGCGCTGTTTTTATTAAACTGATACTCGGGACGAGCCTCGTTGGGTTAAAAATCACTGAAAACAGAAAGGATCCTGACGCGCTGGACATGAGTCACCTGGGTTACTGCTGGGGCCAGGCCCTGTTTGCTCTAAAAACCCCCATCAGCACGGCGGGACGGCGTGGAACGGGGCTCCCTCCGCTGTCAGAGCAGCGGGGCCGCCCGGCGTGGGGCACGGCCACCGCGGCTTTCATCTCCCAGGTGTTAATGAGAAAACCTCATCAGCATCCGAGCACCTGGAGGGAGATGCCAGGAGAAGCAGCAGGCTGGAGGCACCGCTGAAAACGCCACGCTTCGCCTTCCCCAGTCACCCTTTGGGAGCACCGGGGGCCTGATCCTGCCCCTCGCCGAGCCTGCTGCATCTGGTTAGCTTTAAGCCCTGCGAATCGTCACGGCGGGTCCAGCGGGGTTTGTGCTGCGTGCCGAAAAACCGAGCACAAAGTGATTCCCTGGCCTGTGGCCAGCGCGCTTGGCCTCGCACGAGGCTGAGCCTTCGCCGGAGGTCAGGGGACGCGGCTCCTCCAGCGCCTCCGGGCCAGGCACCCCTGAACCCAAGCAGGGACGACGGCCAGCTGGGGCTGTCCTGGCGGCGAGGAGGAGGAGGAGGAAGAGCAGAGCTCGCCGTCAGGCACAGGGCTGGGTCAGCCCCTCCGGCACACAGCCCGTGGGTCGGTCGGCCTGGCAGAGCCAAGGGAGTAAAAATAAAGTGAGCGAACGTGGCGCGGCCACAAAAACACAGCCTTGTCCCCGCGCCGTGGGGAGGACGCCGCTGTGCGCCTCGCGTGCTTCTCCTCCCCGCAGGAGCGAGTTCGTCCTGACCCGGCAGGGCTGAAGTTACCCTTTAACCAGCTGTGTTTCCCTGAAGTGCTCCACCCTGTAAATCCACCTGCAATCACAATTACAGCCACCAACGGTGGTATTTCGTGTTAAACAGCCAACTGCCATCCAGGCGGGCTTGCCACCGGCCCGGCCCCTCCACCAGCCCACAGTGCTGGTCCCTGAGCCCCCCGGGATGGTGGGGATGGGGCAGCTCATGCCCCTGACCCGCGTCCTTCTGCTCCTCTCTAGCTCCAGCCATTGGGTGCTGGCTCACTGGGGACACAAGGCGAGATGGGGACACCCCTGGCAGCGGTTTCTCCAGGGCTCGTGGCACCACCGCATCCAGCAGGAACCAAACCGAGGTCTCCCAGCTCCTCTCCCTGCTTGGCGCTGGTTTGGTTTGCACGGATGATGCCCGCAGAGCATCCCACGGCAGCAGCCGTTTCCCCATCGCAGACCCAGCTCCACCAGTTCCAGCTCCACGAGCACAAAGCCGCCAGGAGTTACTGGTGATTTGTTACTGGCCGTTTTCCCCGAGCACCAAAAGCACCGCTCCCTCGGGCACCTTTCATTTTCAGCAGCAGAGCCCCGCAGAGCCCTTCCCTACCTCCCCGCTGGGAACAGCCCTGAACGGAGCCCAGGGGGAAGAGGAGCCCACCCCTGGGTCCTGCACCTCCTGGGCAGCTTCCCCCGTCCCAGACCCCTTTTGGCAGCTCCAAGATGCCCGTCCCGCTCTCCCATCGCCACAAAGGGAACGCGATGGGCACCGAACACGCGATGGACACCGAACAGCCCCGCCAAGGGATGCCTCCAGCAACACGGCTGCCCTGACCCGTCGGCGTAGCTTCAGTGCTCAGCTCCTGCCCTGCGCTTCTTTCCTAACCTCTCCTTTTGGTTTATCTCTAGCATTTTAGTGACTTGGGGAGTTTTGGCCAACGTTCCCCCACTTAGCCGAGCACTGGAGCGCACACGAGCACTCCCCACCCTTCAGCGGTTTTTCCTCCTGCAGAGCAAACGCCCACTGCAGGCAGCATCTGCAGGAGGAAGGGTTTGTGCCCTGGGGCTTTTCCCTGGCGTGATGGGGCCACGAGCAGAACAGGCGCAGCCTGGGGGGCTGCAGGGCTCCCCCTGCCACCACCCCCCATTGCAAGTCCCTTGGATGAACGGGGAAAAGCAACCACTTCTTTTTTTAAATAAAGTCAAGGCTTAGTGTTAATGCGGGGCCTGATCCTGCTTCCCTGCTGCTTTTCAGGGCATCCTGCTCCCCGATGCACCGCAGGGCTGCTGGCCCCCCACACCCAGGACTCACAGGGGGTGCTAAAAGCCCCGCAAGACCCCCCCAAATGATAGGGCTGAGTTCTTCAAAGCGAGGACAGCGAGAACAGCCAGCACCCCGTGCGTCATCTGGGCCCGTTCCCCTGCAGGGCTTCAGCCTGGGCTGGAGGTGAAGGACTCCCCCGCTCGCTGCTCCTGGTCCAGAACCACCAGGGCTCGCTGGGTTTAATTCAGCGGCCGCAGAGCCCCGCACCCCGCTGCAGCCTGTCCGAGCATCCCGCAGCCGTGGCCACGGGGGCTGCCAGCACCGCTGCGCCTCCCACCTGTGGTGCCTCCGAGCACAGAGCCCTGCGCATCCCACAGCATCACCCGCAGGCACCCCCGGCCTCGTATTTAGGTGGCGTCCAAACCCACGTCAGCCAGGATGCCCCAAAGGCCCTACAAGTTCCCCTGGGAAGAGCTCACTGCCCTGCCACGACGGGGAACCACAGCGCCAGGACTTTGGGGTGCAGCCTTTAACTTTTGGGGCCTGGACACTCCCCGTGCCATCCCATATACACCGGGGATCCCACTGCGGAGCGCACCAGCCCAAACCCGTGCCCTCCTGCCTTCATCGAGGAAGGATGGAGGGAGCGCTTCCGCAGGGTGCTCAGCTGGGCACGCAGCACCCAGCCTGGGGCTGGCAGAGCGATTTGCCTTGCAAATGAGCCAAATGAGGTCCCAAACAGGCAGCAGTAGGGCTGGGGAGAAGCACTCTCAGTGAGTCACCCGCTCCCTTATCGCAGGAGTGATTTAAGGTGCGGTTGGGTCTCCCAGGTCGCGGGGCACAAGGGAAAAACAGTTTCAGAGGGTGGGAAACAACCCAGAGGAAACAGAGCCCTGGGAAAGCGAGGCTGCCCAGCAAAAGCTACGCTGGGGCCTGGGAGAACGGTCTCTCCAAGCAAGCCCTGCTTTTCAAATGTTTATAAAACTAGAGAAGCGTTCTGCAAAAAATAAAATAAAATAAAATAGAGGGATCTGGGGACGAGAGCTACAAAGAGATTGGAGCTCCAGAGTGTCTAAACACCTCTTAATTTGGCTCCTGGCGAGCCCCCGGGACATGCTGCGTGGGCTAATAACCAGCGCCGGCTCCCACCGGGATGGCTCAGCACCGCGCCGCCGAGCTCGCAGACCCTGCCCAGGGACATCCCCCGTGCTGGGAAAGCGAGCGAGCCGCCAGGAGACCCCTCCAAAAGGGACCTGGGGGGCATCCTCCCACCCGACCCGGCAGGGAGGGCTGGGCGCAGAGCGGCCACAGCCTGCACGCGGAGGACCCGAGGTCGGCACCACGCAGGTGGGCACATGGAGATTTTTGTGCCCTCGCCCACTCCCGCCCTGCAGTGGGGTTTTGGGCACCAGGCTTCGGCGGGCATTAAGCGGGAGGCTGCGTGTGCCCAGCAGTGGGTGCGCGTACACGTGTGGGCGCCGGTATGTACGGCTCCGGTTATACGCAGGCATGTGGGAGCAAGTGCATTCATCGCAGATTATAGAGCCAGGCAGCTCCTGCCCCAGGAATCCCATCCAAAGCAGCATTCCTGGCTGATCTCAGCCTCTCCTACATGCGCGATGGGGCAGGTGCTGGCACAGACCCACGTCCTGGAAGCACCGCCGGCACCGCTTGGAGCTGCAGGCAAGATTTGGGTCCCTGCTCTGGGCAGCCCAGGGGCAGCGGCGTTTCCAGCGATCCGCATTGTATCGAGGCACCCCACGGTGAGGTACAAACCCTTCCATGCCCAAGGGCACCCAGCAGCCCTGCCAGAGCCCTGTCCACAACAGGGATGGAGCATCTCCCTGGGCAAATGCTCCTGCTTAGGTACAGAAATTGCAGGGACAAGGGACAGGTCCCTGAGGTCCCTGCGTGTCCCCAGGTGGGGCTGCGAGATCCCCTCCTGCTCTGCTGTGGGAAGGGGCTGCAAGGAGACGGCTCAGCCTGGACCTGGCCATGCCCACACTGCCCCCGGCAGGGCTTGGTGCCCATGGGCCCCCCTGGGTGGTGACCCCGCCGCGATGCCTGCTGCGAGCTCGGCCACGTGGGACCACAAAGCGGGCAGTGAGAGCTGGAGATCTACCGGTGCCCGGCCCTGGGGACAGCCACCAGCAGCCACACGGGGCAGGGCTGGCAGCTCTTCTCCTGCCATGCCCCACAGAGGGACCGCGGCTGCCCAAACCCCATGCACAGCCCCAAGGACCCTCACGCTGCTTGAGCCCACCTCGTTCCCTCCAGTCCCCAAAGACAGGGAAACAACTTCTGGGCAGAGGGTGGGCTGCAGGACCATCCCCCCCCCCACCCCCCCAGGGCCACATCCTGCCCCAGCAGTGACCATCCAGGGCAGAAGGGGCTCCTTAGCTTGCCCCACACCTGCAGGAAGAGGTCCCCAGCCCCTGTTCCCTCCAGGGTCAGCCCCGGCACCACCTCCCCTTCCCCTTCTGCCCAGAGAAACAAACCCACGGTGCCGGGCAGGCTCCGGGACAGGGCTCACTCACCCCAAAGTGCTGATGAAGCCGTTGACCGAGCCCTCGGCGTACAGGGAGACGATGTCCCCGATGTGCAGGAAACTTGACATCTCATTCATGGTTGCCTTCGACCCGGCGCAGCGCCGCTTCTTCCCCAAATCACCTTCCCTCGCAGAAATCCACCATGGGGCAAGCGGGGCTCAAGGGAACCAGCCCAGAGGGGCTTTGTCCAGCCCAGGGGGGCTTCTTCCAGTCCAGGGGGAGCTTCTTCCAGCCCGGCTCTCGCCCCCTTCTTCTCGCCAGCTCCCTGCGAGCAGCGGAGGGGAGCGGGACGTGGGCACGGGCTCTCGCACAACTTTTACATGTGCTGGGCAGGACGCAAGCCAAGGGAGCCAGGGAGCCGCGGGCGTGCTGAGAAGAGGAGGAGGAGGAGGAGGAGGAGGAGGAGGAGGAGGAGGAGAGTGGGGAAGAGGCTCAACTAGAGGTTTGCATGAGATCTGTCCGGCTGTCCGTGTCTCCGTCTCCGCACAGCTTTCTACCTGCAGCCAATAGAGAGCAATCAGGAAGTCCTGCTCGAAAAAGCATGCAAATAATTTTGGCCTGGGAGGAGAACCGGAGCTGCCTGGGTGTGTGTGTGTGTGAAGGGGGGGATGCCCAAAAAGAGGCCCCACCCTCTGCTCCCCGCCTCCTCGCTTGGGGGAGCGTGGGCTGGAGGGGCACAGCACCCCAAAGCCGTCGAGCAGCCCCCGGTCCCCGCATCGCCGAGGCTGGGCACGCCACACTCGCAGCAGCCCGGCAGAAGCGAGCACTTCCACCGCACACCAGCTGCCCTGGGCTCACCCCACGATGCAGCTCCCCAGGGTGCTTGGCCCCCCAGCCCCACAGCAGAGCCCCCCAGCCCCACGGCAGAGTCCCCCAGCCCCGCCACCAGCCCCTCTGGGGTCTCCGTCTCGCCCCCCTGGCCCCGGACTCCTCTGCTTGGAAAAGCACCGGGTGCTTCCTTGCCAGCCGTGGGGGCTCTCGGGGTGCTGTCCGTGCACAAACACAGGAGAAAAGGGGAGAAAAGGAGGTGCTGGGAGCTGGCAGCTGCACTTTGCGTCCCTCACCAAACCAAATTCCCAGTGCAGGTGGGATGTGACATCGTCCCTGCCAGGGGGAAACTGAGGCTGCTGCGACCACCCCGTCCCACCCAGCCCCTCTGCGGCCGCCCCAGCAGTGAGGGTGCTGCTCCCACCGCCCCTCCATCTGCTCCATCCTCCCCAGGAGGAGACCCAGGGCCCCCAGCCCTCCGTCCCTGCTCCTAAGCCCCCCTTCAGGCAGCGCTCCCCCAGCCTGGCTATCCCGCACCACCTGGGAGCAGGGGAAAGCCCCGGGCTGAGGGCAGGGCGGCTCTCGCTGGATTTTTCTGCCCCAGGCAAGTGTTTGTGGCCGGACAGGCTTCCTGAAGCCCGGGTGCCAGCAGGCAGGTTCCCTGCTGGAGCAGATCCTGCTTCACCTCCTGCCACCTCTCTGTCCCCCTCGCACCCATGCGCCGTCACCCAAGCCTCCCCCAGCTGCCAGCCCCATCCAGCACCCAGCCCACCCATCATCGCCAGCAGCAGGAAGGGCCCCCACACACCCCAAAGTCCCTCCCCAGTGCCTAAATCCCATCAGGAGCCTTTTTGTGGTGAACCCGGGGCTGGATGAACAGCTCTGAGCTCCCGGTGTAAAAGGAAAGGGACCAGCGGAAAAGGACCACGTCCTCAGAGCATCTTCTGGACAGCACAACTGCCCTAGTTCCGCAATTTAATTAAAACTTGTCTGCTGTAAAAACAATATTGGAAGGGGAAAAAAAAGCATGATGCTTTTCTCATTTATTTCCCTCCTGTCCTCTTTCCTTGCAAACAAACACACAGGTTTCAGGAATCTAAACCTTGCCCTAAATAGTGATTTTTTTTTCCACGAGGAAACGGACAGGTCCCCTGGCAGAACAAAGGGGAAAAAAAAATTAGTGCAATTCCTTCGGGGGAGATGCGAATTCAGGTCCATCAGGATTAGCTGCGTTTTCAGCACAGGACAAATTTAGAAGCCTTTATCTCAGGGCAACAGAGGGGGAAAAGCGAAGATCATAAGAAAAAAAAAAAAACTCGCTGCTGCTAAAAGCAAATGAAGGTTTCACAACAGGAGCTCAAAGAAAGCCCCCGAGGAATCAGAGACCAAAACTTTGTGCACAAATCAGCCTCTCTGATCAAAGGCACGAGTGGCATCTCAGCCAGCACCGCGGTGCGCCCACCAGCATCATCAGGCACGGCCGGGCACCACTGGCCCAAGCTGGGCTCCCAACACGCCCATCCTCCTGCACCCCTGGGATTGCTCATGTTTGCAGAGCACCGGGCGGTAAAAATCCCTTGGAAATGCAAAAAAAAAACCAACAACAACTGCAATAAGCAAACATGCATCTGGCCTGGTTTCTGCCATCCAGAAGGATGGGGAGCAGCGAGGTGAAGCCCCTCGTGGGCTCCCTCGCACCCCAGAACAGGAGGCAGCCCCGTCCCCACGCTGGGGGTGGTGGGCACCGCATCCAGCCCGCACTCCGGGCCTTGTGTCCCTGCTCCGGGCCTCGTGTCCCCGCTCAGCTCCATCAGGGACAGGGAGCAGAAGGCGTTCTGGGGACGTACCCCTGCCTGTTCTGTACCCACCTCGATGCACAACCGCACGGAGCCATCACGCTGCCAACCCCATGTGTGCCCCCAGGGTGGTCTCTGGGCTGCTCCCAACCTGTAGGGATATTTTGCCACAGGTGCAGACCCCAAAATGCTGGGGGGAGCTGCAGAGAGGCTGCAGCCCCCAGGTGAGCGGAGCGGCCCCGGCCGTGGGGATGCTCCCAGGCACACGCAGCCGAGCGGCTGCCTTGCTCCCCCCACACCCCGGGGAGATAGAGGAGTTAAAAATAAGAGCGTTTCCTTCCTTACCCCCTACTTTAGGCCACGCGATAAATAAAAACTGGGAGTTTCTGCCTCCCGGAGAGGAAGCGGCTGCGGAGAGGCGGCCGGTGAGTCAGGCCAGCAGCAGCCATCCCCGCTCCCAGGCACAGCCTTCATCCCTGGCGGGGCTGGGGCCACATTCCTTTCACATGCTGAAATTGCTCCTTTGCGGGCAGCCGCTCAAACTGCGGGGCCACTTCCCTCCCCCGGGCCCCCCAGTCTCGTCCGCAGGATGCTCCTTTGGCAACGGATCCCCTCCACCCACACCTCCCGCACGCCCTTCCCACGATGGCCCTTGGCTGCTGGGCTTTGTGGCGAGAGTTCCCCGAGGCTGCAGCTGCACCGTGTTGGCTTCCCGATCCTCCGAAAAGCTGGACAGCCTCAGAGCCCCCCCCCCCCAGGTTGGGCAGGAGCCCAACTGGAGCTTGAGTTTGGCCAGAGGCTGTGGGAGCAGGAACACCGCTGGCCATGCGGTGAGGATGCCAGGCAGGTCGTGGTATCCAAGCAGCATCTCAGAGCCCTGCTGGATCTCCTCGGGCATCCCAAATCCAGGCTGGGAACTCAAGGGTGAAGCCGCTTGCAAGAGGAAAGCAAAAAATAACTGTAGGCTCCTTTGTTAGGGGAGGAAAGAGGGAGACACTCAGGCCCTTGTGTGTGGAGCGGGAAGGCTGTCAGCAGATGCACATAACAGGGGGATTCTTGGCCAGGAGGCGACTTTGCCCCCCTTGTCCTGTGGGCGCCGGGCACGCTGACCCCGCTGCTGCCCACAGGCACAATGCAGAGGCCACCCCAGGGTCTGCACGGTGCCCTTCACACCACTGCACCACCCTCCTGCACCAGCGACCCCACAGAATCAGGCCAGGACCGACTGCAGGCTTCAGCTGCCAGCAAACAGGAGATGCTTTTCCTCCTAGGTGAGGATTGCAGAGCCCATTTTAACCACCATCAAAACAGAAACTGCCCTTTTGGTGCAGAAGATGCTACGCGCATCCGGGTGACCTGGTGACCCCAAATCTCCTTGGTCTGAGCTGCAAACCCAAACCCCAAACCTCCCCACCAGCAGCCAGCTGAAAGGGGACCCGAGGTCTGCCGGGGCAGGGCTGAAACCCCCGCAGACAACTTCATTAACGGCACAGACGAGGGCCAGCTCCCTCCTGCCTGTCCCATCTGTGCCTCTGCTCCCACCCGGCCGGCCCCGGCGGTGGCAGCACGCAGCCTCGCGGGAGCAGCTCCCCAAAATAGCTGCAGACTGAGTGACTTTGGCCCACATCCTCAAAGGTGTCGTGGCTCCAGGTTACGTGTGCTAACCCCTTCTGACCCCACAAGGGTGGCTGGAACCCACCGGTGCACAAAAAGCATCCCTTGCACCAACCCTGGGCTGACACCAAGAAGACAGAAATGATGAAGACATAGGAAAATAGGGAAAGCAATTCCTCCAGTCCTACCATTACCCCTTGCCCATCCTCCTGTCCCCCAGGCCCACCCTGCCCCAAGGAAGGGCAGGCAAAGCAGCCAGAGCCCAGCAGAGGGGAAGAAGCCCCCCCAGTTCCACCCAGCCTCCCCAAAAAGGGTTAAGCAAAGCCGGCTTGAAGACACTTTGTACTTGGGTTTAAAAATACAGCCAATCCCCCAGTGGCGTAGCTCCGTGTAAGTTGCAGGTATATTTCCACAGCCGAGCCAATAACCTTCCCCGAGGGAAATTTAGGCTTTTTATGATTAAAAGGGGAAAAAATAATAGTGGGGAATTAAATATAGTACAGAGCAAGAGAACAATTAGCAGTTGCCGTTAGCGACACCGGGCCGACTTCGGGACAAACGCCGCGGCCGTCTGGGGAGCAGCGGGGCCAGGGCAGCACCCAGGTGACAGCGGGGACCAGGGGCACCTTTGGTCCTTGGTCGAGCCGACCCCACAGGGCCCTCGGACCCAGCATGCAGCCCGGTGGGACCGGCCGCACCTCACAGGCACGATTTTTTCTCCTTTGGCTTTATCAAGAGCAAATGGAAGTGTTTGCACAGGCCTGTAACTTCCCTAATAAGCAAACAGAGGTTAATTGTGGGGTGGAGCAGGGTCTGGGGCTACCAGCTGTACCCTTGCTGCAGGCCACGAGGGCAGACGGTGGCAGGGATGGGGTGGGCGAGGGATGAGCCCCGCTCCCCATCCGTCCCCACGCGTTGCCCGAGAGCTGGGGCATTGCACAGCCGCCCTCGCTGGGCTGCCCAGGCACGGCCCCGGGCTCGTTGCCTCTTTGTGGCTTCCACACAAACTTCTGAGCGGTTGCACAGGGGGTTTTGCCCCACATCGGCCACTCCGTCACCCACTACAGTCACCCCCATGTGACAGCATCACTCGCAGCTCTGCCGGCTCATCTCCGAGGGCACGCTCAGATTCACGCCCTGGGCAAAACCCTGTTACTTCCCCAAGCTCTTCTCAACAGCCTCGTGTAGCCCCCATTGCTAGGCAGTTTTCAAGAGCAGCCCCAAGACCTTCTGGAAGCAGATCAAGCCCTGACCGCACGAGCTTGGCCGCGTTTCTGCCCCTCCACACTCGCTGATCCCAGCCCCTGAAGAAACCCAGAGGGCTCTGCCGCAAGCTCTGCTCCAGCCCGGAGCCTCCCGCGGCACAGCCTCTGCTTTCAATAGCTCTTCGGGAGATGGATTACCACTCCAAGCAGCATTTCCTCTGCCTCCAAGTGGGCCACGCAGGCCCTCTGGCCTGGCTTGCGGTCAGCGCACCGCGATGAATGAACAGCGCGGCTTATCGCAGCGCAGCCGGGAAGTGCGCTGCCGCCGCGGCTCAGGGCGGGCACGGTGCCCACCTCCGCGCACAGCCAGCGGTGGGACAGGCTCCAGCTCCAAGCTGGGGACTGGGATGCTCTGCTGGGCTGAACTGGGGTGTACTGGGAGGGTCTGGTCCAAAGGGCAGCGGGTATCGTGGAGAGAAAGGACAGAGCACAGAGGAACCAGCTTCCCACAGCAGGCTTGTCCTGCCCCGGCTTCCATTTCCCCCCCTGTAAAGTTTCTCCTAAAATGGCTGATGTGAGGTTCTACCCTCCTCCCCGGCTTTTTTTGAGGCAAGTTAGTGCCAAGCAGCCTAATTACAGCCTTCGCTGAGGTAACCACGCGCTCTGCTGCTGAATGAGAGGCTGGGTTACCGTGTGGCTCGGGGCCAGGGCCAGCTGCCTCCCCGGCTAGGCCCAGCCACCGCCTCTCCTCCGTCACACCGGTCACGTCCCCAAGGGACGGGGGGGTGACAAGCAGACGCCGTTTCCCTCCGACAAGGGCGTGCTGAGCACGGGAGCTGAGCACCGGAGCGTGCAGGCAGCCCTGCCCGCAGCAGGCCGTGCTCACGGTGGGTTTTATGGGCTGCCTTAATGAGAGGAAACGCTGCGAGCGCGGCCGTGGCGCAGCTCCCAGATCAAAGGAGATGCTTGGGGCGAGCTCGGCGATGCCGCGGTGCAGGTGGCTGCAGGAGGGGGATCCCATCCGCCTTCCACCCTGTGCCCCTGTGTCAGGGCTGGGGGGACATGAGGACACGGGTGTTTTCTAGGGCAGGGTCAGCATTGGGATCCCAACTATGGGAACTGGTGGGGAGGTGAGTGCATCAGGGCTCTGCTGTGCTCCGAGCACTGCGATCTGCCAGAGCGAACCCATCGCGGGGCAGCAGAAATCCCTCAGCAGGAGCACGGGGTGTGACCGGCTGCTGGGGCTGGGAACCGAGGCACCCCCAGAGGCAGCCAGCACAGCAGTTACCAGCCCAGGCTGCAAAACACGTTTTTGCTTTCGCTCCAGCAGAAACCTGTCCCCGGGTGCACCGGGGAAAGGTCTGGATGCAAATGTAGGAGCAGAGAGCAACAGCAGCAAGGAACGCTGCTGCTCGCAGAGCACGCAGACCATCAGCCCCTTGCACGCAGGCTCAGGGGCCCAGCTGCTGCCATGGGTGCAGCTGAGGCTCCTCTCTCAGACGAGCCCCAAAAGCCCTACACGGGGCAAGGGGAAGCCTTCCAAAGTCACAACCCCGTGCATGTGTCCCAACACAGCAGAACCCAAACACACCAGCTGCTTAGGAAAGAGCAGTGTCAGACCCCACAGGGTGGGTACTCACAGTTCAGGACCCACTGTGTCCTTGCTTAGAGTCAGGCACCACAAACCACATCTGCCCCAGAGCTACAGCCCCTCCAGCCCCATATAAAATACCTCCCCCCCCTCCAGCTCCCTCCCTTTAAAGGCACACCTGCAGTTAAAGCCCTCAGGGCTAGGTTCACTGCCCCACTCCTGGGGGCTGCTGGACCAAAGTTTTTGGCTTTTTCCTGCTTAAAACCTGCTCAGCATAGAGAGAGGAGGAAGATCAGGTGTGCAGTAACGATGTCTCTTTGGACACGTCTCCACAGGTGTCTCGGGTGAGGGATGAGGTCCTCGCTCCCAAAACCACCTCATCGTGCTGGGGGGGTGAAGAGAAGCTGGACACAAACCCCAGCAGCAATCACCCTACGCAGTTTCGTGGCGGGCAAACCCTCCCAGCAGGTCCAAAGCCACTTGGAGGAAGCCGCCCAAATGGCACCAGGAGGATTACCAGCAAACCAGGCTGGCAGCCTGAGATGTTATTTCAAGGGACAGGCCACCAAAAAAGAACATCCATTCGTGAGAATAAAAGTTGCTGGGTGTGCTTGAGGAGCACCAGGGAGGGATCTTGCTGCTCTGCCTGCTTGCAGCCCAGCTTGCAGCCAAGGGCAGCCCTGGTGCAGCCGCAGTGCCACAGGACCCCGGCGTCCTCACACCCCGGCCGTCGCCGCGCGCCTCCTCGGGCTGAGTCACGCTGCTGGGTCGGGGTGGTTCCTAGGCAGCTTCCACCGGCACAGAGGAATGCATTGAACAAAGACCCGAAATCCCTGTTTGCTGTGGAGGGAAGAGTTAGTCATGCCCGTGCTCCGCGCTGCTGAGTCACCCTGCGGCCGCCGAGCCGTGGGATACGGGACTGGAGAGGGTGGGAGCGACTGTTTGCTGCCTGGACGTGTAAATCGATCCGGAGGCTGTGCCGGTACTACAAACCAAGCCAAGAGGGGAGAGGAATAGTTGGCAACAGTTTATAGCTGTTAAAGAACAGAGAAAGGGACCTTGGAGGTATTTTATTTGCAGGACTGGAGCTGGCTTTAAAAATTATAGGTAATGTTATATCGGGTTTTATACACCACCAACAGACCCCAAAGCTCTCTTACATGCGGCAGCAGATGCTGCTCCTTCCTGCCTGATTCGGAGCAGCAGCTGGGCCCCGATTTCTGAAGGCATCAGCCCCCTGGCTGGGGCTCGGCTCAAGGCGTGGGGCACAACCGGGGAGTGGATGAATTAAAAATCTGCCCAGGCTGTCCCAGGAGCAACGCCGGTTTTGTGCAGCTAATGAAAAACCCGCACAGAGGCAGGACACAATTGCCTTGTTGCATTTTTAAACTGGGACACAACGCACGTCCCTGCTGGTAAAGCGGAGTTTTCTTTATCATGGATGCCAGTTTACCGTCTAGCGTTTAATTTTAACACCAAAGGCTCAGCTCTCCAATGACTAACGTTTCCTTTGATCAAAATCATGGCTCTGGTGAGCAAAATGCTCCGATGCTGCTGGGAGGGAGCGTGCCCAGCCCAGCTGTGCAGCGCAAATCCACTTCCAGCGCCCGGCCCTGTGAAGGACGTGAGTGCTGGAAAACCTGGGGGTTTATCTGATGGGGTCGGTTGTTGCTCCTTATCCCAGCCAGGAGCATGTCTGGGGCTCAGCTTCGTGTGTCTGGGTTACCCCAGTGCGTGTGCCCCATTGCACAAGCCCAGTGAGTTCCCCTGGGAGGGGTGCGGACAGAAATAGGTGCATCTACGCTCTGCGTCTGCAGAGGGACTCAAACCTCTGAGTGTAAAGCAGGAATTACATCTGCGTGTAAAGGCAGCCCTGGGTCCCGTCCTGGGTTCTGGAGGAGGCAGGGGAACCGGTCAGCCCGTGGCCTGAGAAATTCCTGCCCACAGGCTGCCTCAGCCGCTCGCCTTCGGAGCTTGAATCATTTCTCTCATTCGCTGCACAAGACAGATGATTTCCTTGAAAATGGACTCTTTGTTTCACAAATATTTCTCCCGTCTTGTCCGGGACTCTGAGCCTTCTTTGTTGATGAAATGACAATCTCTTTCACAGCCCCGTGATACCATCAGCAGAGAGAGGACTTTTGAGGCTGGGCTGAATTGCGAGGGAAGAGCCTAAGTGTATGCAGACACCCTGCACAGAGGAAATGCTGTGTGTGCTAGAGCAGCTTTGTTTTTGAAAAATACCAGGCTACGTCCTTGGTGGTTTCAAATTTGGGGCACAGATTGTCTAGTTGTTCTGTGATTTTGGAGCACCTGAAATAACGGGATCTCAGGCTGGAGGTGATCTCCTAGAACCTCCTTGCTGCCACCACAGTACAAATGGGTCGTAATAAAAAATAAATTAGTGTGAGTCCACAGAAGCCAGCAGAGCTCTATCCCTTTCAGAGGCCGAGGATCCAGATGAATATTTCATTGAAAATATCCTATTACGCTGGCTCATATCATTGGAATATCTGAGTGTCTCACATTTGTAGTGCAACTTTACGACAGCTTTGTGAGGCCTGGAAATCTCAGACTGAAAGTTATTCCAGGCGCAGGCCATCTATTTTGCTCCGTCTTGGTGCAGCATCTCATGCAAAGGAGAGCACAGCAGGGACTTTGCGGTGCTCTCGCAGACCCAGAATAAGCAGAGTGAGACCTCGCGTCTCGGAGCACGGCTGCACCGAAGGAAATTGGGTTGAGGCTCCCGGTGCCAGGGCAGTCCCACCAGCACATCCGTCTCTGCAGCCGGACAAGCTGCAGCAGTTCCAGCCCCCTGGCATTGCTGTTGGCTCTGCTGTCGGTGCCTGGGAAAGTGACGAGGTTTGCAGCAGCTTCTCTACCTTACAGGTTGCGAGCAGCCTCGCTTGCCCTAGCACCCCGTCGGTGTTTGCAAACAGCGTTCTTAAAATACCTCGAGCAGGATGTGGGAGCATCACGTGAACGTGCAGCTTCTTGTCAAGGTGATGGGCCCAGTTCTGCCCTCGAAGGGGAGAGCAGAACAACCCGAGGACGGCTCAGCGAGGACAGCTCCACGTCCCACCCGTGCGCAGGGACAAGGGCTGCACCGACCAGGGATGCTCGGATGCTGTGGAAATGACTCTGACATCTCTGCCAGACCCAATTTGGCAGATGACACCAGCTGCTTCCCAGGGAGGTGTGCGTAACCCTGAAACGAGCTGCTCTGAAGTGAGTCAGCCAAGGCAAACCCTTCCTCCTAACACCTCCAAGCTGGGCGCTGGTGTCTGACATATGACCTGGCAGAGAGAGACTGCTAATAATACCAGCATTTTATATAGCGCTTTTCTCTGGGAAATCTCAGGCTGCTTTATACAGAAGTCAGGTTTATTTGGAGCTCAAGGCTTCTAGGATGTGTCAAGGACAGAGATTTGGTACCCAGAAAGGCAATGTAGGAACGACCTATTGCCACAAGAGCTCTGCCAAATCAATTTAGTAAGAAATTAATGATGGCTCTGGTTAATTTGCCACTGTTAGGATCCAGAGTAAAAACCCCAGAGATGATCAGAGAGGGAATTCATCTCTCATGGGATGTCCCAGGCTAGCCAGGAGAGTTTAGGTGCCACAGCCCCATTTTGTGATGCGCTCCAGGGACCGGCAGGAGTGCGAGATGGCTGCGAGAGCATCTCGAGCCGTGCCAGGAGAGCCCTGGCTGCTCGCAGGAGGGCCGAGCTCTGGGGCTGCACCCAAAGCAGGTGCCCAGCCCTCGGGGGAAGTCCAGGGAAGGAGCCAGCACGGCCTCCCGCTGGGAATCGCTCAGAAATAGTCCTGAGCAGCGCAGAGGAACGCCTGGGGAGAGCGGGCGCGTACACGGCGGGCTTTGTCTGGGGCAGGTCGGCTGGGTGTGTGCTTCCTGGCATACAATTCCCAGATTAGCAGGAGCCGGGCTGCCAGCAACTCCTCCAGCCCTGCTCGCGCAGCCCGGTCATCACCAAGCCGCTGGAAATCACTGCCGAGGTCAGGTCCAAGCACCCGGTGCTGCCAAATGTCTCGGGATGGCCACAGGGGAAGGGACAGAGCGAGGACACGGTGTGCACCGGCACCGTGCACGGGTGGGCACGGAGCAAGCAGGGCTGGACATGGATGGGGTGGGATGCTCATCCCAGGCACCCAAAGGGTAAATGAAGGAGCAGGGTGGCATTTCTCCACCGCACGGGGACAGGGAGCCCCAGCCCCTCACCAGCACCCCTGTACGAGGTCGGCGTTACCTCTCAGCCCCAGAGAGGGGAACAAGCACAGGCCGAAGGATCTCACCCCTCATTTTGCAGTGGGTGAGGCAGAGCCAGACCTGCCTTGTCTTACCCCCCAAATTAAAAAATTAATAAATAAAAGCCTTGAAAGCCACAGAATAACCTGGCAGACACACACAAAAAAGCTGGAGGGCGGGAGGAAAAGAAGAAAGTAGGAAAAGTAATTTGACACAGAATTGTTTAATAAGGGAAAGTAAATAATCAGAGAGAGAAGCGAGAACAATTTATTCACACTAAAACTGAATCTAAAAAAACTTCAAACCAAACCTGGCCGTGCCAGTCTGGGCATGGGAGAAAGCAGGAAGGAAACGGGGCATGTGCACGAAAGACAAACAGGGGGGAAGAAGAGGAGGAATCTGAAGCAAGGGGCTCCTCGGGGGACAGAGGGGAAGCGCTGGGGTCTCCTCCAGGAGGGCTGGTGGTGCAGGCGGCTCCACCAGGGGCTGCTCCACATCCCTGCCCGGTGCTGGATCTGGGGAAGGAGAGATGGGTACACCTCAGGGTGGTGATCCCGAGCAGCTCTGCACCTCCAGCATCACTCAGGGCAATAGCTGGACCCATGCCGGCACGCTGCAACCAACAGCAGGCAGCCAGGATGCTCCAACCGACTTCAGGCACGTCCCTGCCTCATCTGCCCGTGGACCATGCTTGTGAATGGGCATCTGCTGGCAGAGACCCCCCTGGAAGCTGAAAGGAGCTGCTGTGGGCTCAAGGATCAGCCCCGTGCCCTCACAAGGAAGGACAGAGACGCTCCAGTGTCCCCATTAAGCTCTGGGAGCCTCCCTAAAAGCTAGAAACCCCGCGCCTGCCCACACACTGCAGAGAGAGGTGGCTGCAGAAAAAGCCAAGCAAGGAGGAGAAAAAACAAACAACCGAGCAAACAACCCGCTAAAACTCCTGGCCCGCACGGTGCGAGACAAAAAAAAACGCCTCCACACATTTTTCCAGCAATATTTAAGAGTTCCCCATCCCCCCGTCGCAGCTGCTGAAGGCAAGGCGACTCAACGGGGTTTGGCACGAGGGCGGGGAGGGGAGGCAGAGCAGGGACCCCACGCACCCCGACTCGCAGCACCCCGCTTCCCCGCCTCGCAGACGCGCTCTTCCTGCAGGCAGAGCGGAGGAAGCCGCTCTTTCCTCTCTCTGAGGCTGTCCCAGCCTTCGGGAGGAGCGCGCCGGTCTTCAGAGGCATTTGGGAACACGGCACTGAGCCCTGCAGGACCGGGCAGGAGCTGTTGTGGCCTTGTAGGAAAGGGGAAACTGAGGCAGGGAGGTGCAGAGCCACACTGCTCAAAGGCAGAGCCTTAAAACTAGGCTCAGCTGATGGCTGACCTCGCTGAAAGGTGCTGGTGTTTCCACAGAAACCCCCAGCTTTACCAGCACGGGGTTGTGGGGCTGACACCATGCATTTTAAGCACAGGAGAGATGCCCCACGACGGCGCACCGAGGGAATATTTCCCTTGACCAACCTCACCCTTATCCAAGGGCTCCTGTGCCGCTTGCTCCCAGCTCCACCCGGCTTCTCCCAAAGCAGCCAACGGTTTCTCCCAGTCTGTCTTCAGAAAACCTTGGATGAAGAAAGAAATATGACAAGGAAGCAGTCACCCTGCGTATGACAGCAAACTAGACCAATGCTCTGAACGTGTCCCCGCAGCAGGAATCAGCTGCAGGCACCAACTGCTGGGTCACACCAGCACAGACCTGCAGGAACAAGGCCTGGATGTTGGGCTTTCTTTAATCAATTTGATAAATCTGGTGTGCCTGGGAAGTGCCTTGCCTCGAGCCTCGTATTTTCCTTGTCCAGAGCCCAGAGACAGCACAGCTGTGACGGACTTGACACAGAGACACCCACGGGGTCCGAGTGGCAGCTGCCTGCTGTGGGGAGCCGGAGCATCGCGCCTCCAGCCTCAGCATCCTCCTGCCTCCTCACCCTGCTGGGAAAGGCTCGCCTGGAGCACGGTGACTTGCCCTTAGTCACATCCTGGCCAGTTCAACCAGGCTGTGCCGAGGTGGATGGAGGCGTGGGTGCTCCGTGCTGCGCAGCGGGCTGACCGCAGCGGGGTGCGAGTCCCATTTCGGCCAAGAATTCGGGGGGAAATGAGCCTGCCTCCACGGCCACACAAGGCATGCCATGAAGCCTGCGTGGCCCAGGTGCATCCACCCGTGCCCCTCGATGCGCCCCTTCCCTGCTGTCCCCTGCTCCCCGCAGCCAGGAGCGGGCACCCGGCGTGGCCCCACGCGTGTCCGCGGCAGCCCGGGTGCCTTAGCCCGGCTCGGCACGGTTTGAAGGCTGACAGTGCCACCTGGTGCCGCGAGGGGATGCCGCCGCCCTGCTCCGCGGGCTGACAGCGGGGGGACAGGGTATTGGGGTGCCCCCCAGCAGGACGGGGCCCACCTGTAGGCAGGGAGCGCGGCGCGGGGCTCTGCGCACAGCTCCAGCGGCGCGGGGCTGCTGTCAGCCGCTTCCAAAAGCGGCTCCTCTTCGCTCTCCAGTCCCAGCAAACTGCCCGAAGCGTGAGGCTGCAGGGAAAAAAGGAAAATCAAGGCCATCAGGGTTGATAAAATGCCTCCACACCAGCTTGATTCCGATGTAACGCCATTTCCAGCGGCTGTTTGTGATGAAAAATGCTAGGTTTCCCCACCACCACCGAGCCAATTTACCAACCATCCATCTCAGGAGTGCTTCACGCAGGTGAGGGGATCTCTCCTGGTACGGATGGGAAACTGAGGCAAGCAGGGGAAGAGGCTGGCCTCAGGTCACACAGGGAACAAGAGACAAAATCCAGCAGGAGTTTGGCTCCGGGCTCCCTTACCCTAACCCTTAACTTAGCTCTCGTCCCCTTTATTTCTCCAGGCAGTGGCAGGATCTGCAGCACGGTTACGCTGGCTGGAAAAGGAAATCTATTAAAAATAAATAGCAATAAAATAAACTTTCTAACGGGTTCAGGCAGTTCCCCAAGACTGCTGTTAAAACACTGCCCTGGAGTCCCCCTCTGCTGCCTGGAACAAACCATCGACCGTTTTCTGCGCTGATTTAGTGCGCTGCACCAGCAGCAGAGAGGGGGCCTGATCTGTCTGGTGTCTCCGTGCTGCACCGTTCACACCCACAGCCACGCTCCGACAGAGCAGGTTTATCAAAGCTGTATTAAAGCACGAGCCCTCCAACACCCCAGCTCCTTCCTGCTGCTCCCCCAGATCCCGCGTCGGCACCTCTCCGAGCCCTGGCCCCGCAGCTGGGGGCTCGGCTCTGCTCCAGGTTTGTGCCTCTGCCGCAAACCTGCCCTGGTTTTGTTGTCTGGGTTGGAGACACCCGCCCTCCTCCACCCGTGGCCTCACTTTGTTCTGCAGGTACTAGGGGAAAACACCAGCATCCCCAGCCAGACCGCTGTCTCAGATGAAGACCGAGTCTGTAGGGTCGTCTCTTGTTCTATTTGGGATCGATGTGTTAGATAAGTTATTGCAACGGGATTGTCAGACAGCAAGATCATTCTGCACACGCAGCTCGCTCCAGGGCTGCTGGGTGACAATTTGCCCCAATTAAATAACCATGGTCACAGTGGGGGCTGTAAGGTGACCAGGAAGGGAGTCCCAAAGGCCTGGATCTTGCTGCTAGCCCCTTTTCCCACCCATCCATCTCTTTTCAGCAAATATCCCAACACCCATCACAGCCCTGCAGCATCCTGAGACCATTTCCTTGCTCAGCTGGAAAGGACGTGGGGGTGCAGAAGAGCTTCAGAGACAGCCCTGAGAGCCCACAGCTGATGCATTGGTGCTTGGGCAGTGCCAGCACTGTCCACGCTGACCCCTCCCTACACCTCTGCTCAGGTCTGAGGGCACTTAGACGTGCCCAAAAACCCTTCTCACCACCTTCACCCCACGCTCCGCGTCCTCTCACCAACCTTATGCGAAGCCCGCTGCAGCCTGTTCATGCCGATGAGCCTGTTCCACAGGGGGAGCTCTGCTTTGGAGGAGCCTGCACCCCGACCTGCTGTTTAAGACAAGGCCAGAGAAAGCAGTGACTCCCCAGAGCTGCCTCCTGCCTTCCATGCTGCCCCTGGCACGGCAATCAGACATTTCAAAGGGGACTCTGTGCCAGGCCCAGATCCGCCAGTACCAGGAAAGCAAATAGACCTGCTGCTGGGCATGCCTGGCACTGGAATCACTGGAAAACAGGCTGAGGGGCCCCCTCCCATCCCATCCCCATCCCCATCCCACCCCTGGTTGATTTTCAGCACTCTCTGCTCAAGCCCTTGGGTACTCCCCTGGTGGTCCGGCTCCCTGGGGGTATCCCCCTGGTTGGCAGCCTCCAACACGTGGTTTCGATGCCAGCATTTAGCCAGCAGACAGCCCGCAGCACCGGCCCCTGGGCTCGTACCCCAAAAAGCAGCATACAGACCCGGAGAAGGGCTACCAGAGCCTGAGACCAGCCAGCTGAGAGCCCTCAGGTTTGTGTGGAAGGAGGGGGTTCCTTGCCCTCTAAGCCACCCTCTCACCTTTCAGCAGCTGCCCTTTGTCCCATTCAGCATCAAAGCCCACAGAAAACATCAGCCTGGGGCTTGCAGAGCCCGTAACGTCTTCATCAGCAGCACCCAGACCTTGGAGGAGCCCATCCCTGGGGGCAAAGCAGAACTGGGTATGACTGAACGAAGGCAGGAGCAGCATGGCCATTTCGGAGCCCTCTAGCAGCACAGTTGGACCCGGCTGCACCCTGCCAGCAGCCAGGAGAGGTCCGGGAGCGCAGAGACTCCCGATGGGTGCAGAGGTTCCTGATGGGTGCCACCGTCTGTAGGAAGCAACCTGGGGGAGCCTCAGGGAACGGAGCCTGCCTGGGGGTACAGGACACCCTGAACCACCACACGGGTTCGGGAAGCCAACTGGGGCCTTACTGGGAGTGCTGGGCTCATTTCGGTGTTCTAAGTAGCAAATAATAATAATAAAGGCTACTGGCTTTTTATAATATCCAACTGAGCAGCTTTCTGCAAAGCATCGCCTGCTTGGGATCTGACGAGGCTGATGCAGCCAAGGAGGCTTCACCGTATCCCTTCGGACATCTGCATCCACGAAGACACGGCACTGAAGCGACTGTGGCCTCGTGCCACCCCTCACCCATGCTTACATCTCCAGAGCTTTGTCCCCGAAAGCTTCTGCCTTGGCCACCCCGCCGGCTGCATCCTTCTGGGCCACCTCCAGCTCTGCATTGCTGGTGCCGGCGCTCAGGCACCTCCTGCTGCTCCCCAGGGAGCCCTCCAGGCTGAGCTCCCGCAGCTCCCCCAGCAGCACCTCCGTGCCCTCCCTCTCCGCATCCCCCAGGGGCTCCCAGTACGGGGGCTGCTGGACCCTGGGCTCTCTGTGGGCAGGTGAGACCCGCTCTCCCTGCGAGCCGCCGGGGTCCCTGGTGGTGCCTGGCTCTTGGCGCTCTGCTCTGGGCCCCTGTGTCCCCAGAGCGCTTCGGTGGTAGCCAAAGAGCCCCCTGAGGAGCTGGAGCAGGGAGGGACGGCTGGGCACAGCCTGCGGGGCATCCATGGGTGCTGGTATGAGCAGCGGGGCCGGCCGGTGGCACAACGGCTGGGATCGGGATTCAAATCCAACGGCTCCAAACGGCCCCGGAACACGGAGCTGGGCTCTGAAACGAGCTGGGGGGGGAGGATGGCACTGAGGGGGGCAACACATGCACAGCCTGGGGGTGGAGGAGCAGAGGGACCCCCAAAAATGAAGCCTCTCTTCTACCCACAGCAACTCCCTCCCGCTTCATGCCCACCTCCGCCGTGGCTTGGCCCAGCCCGGGGGTGTTGCAGCGTTAAGGGAGCTGGGAGGGGGCTAAAGGCACAACACCACGGCCAACAAGAGGCTAAACCACTACTTCTTCAGGCAGCAGATGAGCAAATGACTTCATAAACGACTTTTAAAAGGAGTTTGGCACCGCACTGCGATACGTTCACGACAACGAGGGCAGCAGCAGGACCAGCAGCAAACCCAACAGCGCAGCTCTCCCCTGGGCACTCAGGCACGGCTTCAGAGTTTTCCTAGGGCTGGGATCACAGGCAGGGGCATGATGTCTCTGCAAAGTTCCTGTGCTCGGCAGAGCCGTGCTGTAGCTGCAGTGCCACCGGCACGAAGCTTTCTCCATGGGTGCAGCGAGGCCCTCAGGGCAGCTCGCTGGGTGGAGTTTGGTTTGGCTTCTACGCTCAGAGTTTCTCCTGGCTGGCTCTGCCAGCGTCTGCTCACCCGTGGATCTGCTGCCCGTCGGCTAGCCCACAAGCTCAGGCTGCAAGAAGGGTTTCTCCCCCCCGAACTCATCTCAAACTGCCGTGTCATCGTGATCAGTTGAAACTGAGATTCTCCCCCCCCACACCCCAGCTGTGTCCTCCTGTTCCCTTTCCTCTGCCATCGCCCGGCTCAGGCAGCCCAGCGGGGTTCCCACAAAGCACAGTTTGCAGCCCTCCTCGCTGCAAAAATCACCCCCTCTCATCAGCCCCTTGTTCCCCGTGGGGCAAGAGGAGGGCTGGGAAGGCACAGCTCGCTGCAGCCCCCTTGCCAGCAGCAGCCCAGGTTTAGGCTGCATCAACCAGTCGGTGAAATCACTCCCTGGAAACGCCACGAGGCTCCTTGTGAGGTTGTTCTGCACCTTTGTGCTTACCCCAGCAGAAGGGGCTGCAGGAAGCCAGGAAATTTTCACATCTCCATCTGCAGCCACAAAGCCAGCTTGGAATTTCTTCCCCATTCCTTCTACATCTTAAAAGCACTGCTGTACGAAGCAGGGGTTTAGACCCCGTGTCAAACGATCCCCTAAATGCTTGCCACCACTGTTTCCCAGTGCCCATACTGGCCGTTCCCATAGCAGAGTTAGTGCTTTCACACCGATTTCCCCCTTGCCCCCAGTATCTCTCCCCTCTTTAACACTCCCCAGCAGCCGTTTGCAGACATCGCAGCGCCTGCAGCCCGAGTGCCTGCTCCTCAGCCCCCACAGCCCCTTTGCTGTGGACACAGAGGATTTGTCCCAGCCTTCAGCACCGCTTATTTCTCACAGTTTTCCCTGCTCAGATTTATTCAGTTAGGAAGATCACGGCGATCTGATGCTCGCCAAGTACCACTTTCCCAGCTGGTTTCAACAGCCATGCCACAGAGGCATCATGCAACGGACCTGAGGTGGAAGAAAAGTGGTTTGCCACAAGGAAGAAGGATTTTAGATGAGATCCCCTTTTTCAAAAGCTCTCGCCAGCACCGCCTTCTAGTGAGGTAATACAAACGAGGGATGGCAAATCTGAAACGGTGGTGAACTGAGGAACAACCCGGGTTGAGGCAGTGTTGCAGAGAGAGAAGTGCAGGGTTCATCTCTACGGCATTCATCCCCTGCAGTGCCTGTGCTGCTGTACAGTCTGGTCAGGTTGATGGTGAGGCCTCGAGACCCCCAGGTCCAGGCATTTCTCTGGGAGGAAGGCAGAGCCCTGGCTGCCAGGCTGATGGGGACAGGCCCTGATAGCTGCTGCCTCACCTTCCTCTGCTCCATGGTTGCGGTCCTATCTCCCCAGAAGCCATTTCTGAGCAGGCACAGCTCTCCTGGGCCTTGTTCCCCAAGGTCACCGCAGGCATCCATCGCTTCCCCCATCACAGCTGGCTTTTTGCTGGTGTCCAGGGGACAAGGGCAGCTCTGGAGCCACGGCATCTGGGGGCCACTTCCCCAGCAAAGCTCCAGCAGGCATTCATCAAATCCTTTCGTTCTGCTCCCCTGGGCAGGGAACATCCCACAGGACACATTGTCCGAGGACATGAGCAGTGCTCCTACCATGGGGCAGGCAGGTAATTGGATAATTAGCAATCAAGCATTCAAACCAGCCCCAAACCCCTGCTTATCTGGCAGCTCGCAGCCCCAGCAGCAAAGCCCTTAGCAGCCTCCTTGGGGAAAAAGTTGGGGCAGCTTTGGGGCTGAGCCAAATAGCCACCCCTTGGGGAGCTATCTTGCTCTTCAGGGTGAATCACGCCCTTTCCCTGGGTTTTTTTCCTAATCTCGGTGGATTTCAGCTTTCCCAGGTGCGAGGCACCTCCGCCACCATGGACCCTTTCGGCCCGGTGGCCCAAAAGAGAAGCTTCCTCCTGGAAACCTGAAATGGTCTGAGGGCTTTAACACAGCTCCTGGCCCTACCTGCCAGGGGAACCCGACGCAGGGCGAACCTGCAGCCTTCCCAAAGGGAAAAAAAAAAAAAAAAAAAAAAAAAAAAAAAAAAAAAAAAAAAAAAACACTGGAGACCCCAGGGGAAGCAGAAGACACCACCCAGGGAATCTCAGCAAGCACGGTGCCAAGGAGCATCGCACCACCCCTACACCGCTGGGCTCAGCACCCACAGAACCCGGGTGCCCTGCAGCTGGGGGATGCCCTCAGCCGGGGAGGGTCCCCCAAATCCCCCTCAAGCCCCCCAGGAGCATCCCCGGGGTGCACGGCGCTGCTCGAAGCGCTGCCCGCAGCCCCTTTCCCACGCTCGGGCCGGGGAGGGCGCCTCTAGAGGGAGCTGAGCTGAGCCCTGCCCGGCTCCGCTTCTGCATCTATGGTCTGGGGTTGGGTTTCTATTTTTTTTTTTTTTTTTTTCGGTCTCTCTTCTTCTTTTCCCTCCTCCTCCCCGGCCCTGCTCGCTTCCTTCCCCCGCGCCGCGCCGCTGCGCTCCGGGGAGGAGGCAGGAAGGGAGCGGCGGGGATGGGGCAGCTCCCCGGAGGGATGCGTTAGGGCTCCCCGGGACCCTCCCCCGGCCCCCCTGGACCCCGCCGGGAGCCGGTGAGTAGCGGGGACCCCCCCCCCCAGCCTTCGCCGGGATGCTTCGTTCCTCCCCCCCCACACACACCCAGGCCGGGGCTGCTGAGCGCTGCCGGGGGTTGGGGGGGTTGAAATGCAGCGGGGGGACCCTGGGGAGGTGGGAGGGGGGGGGACAGAGCCCCAGGGCCTCATCCTGCACCCTCCTGGTGCGGGAGATTTGAACTACACGGCATAAGGCAGCAGGCAGCGATCTCTGGGCCAGGGCTGAAAGGTCTCACTCCGTGCTGAGCGCTGCCCCAAAGAGCAAACATTGCCTCTTTTGGTGATATTTTCTCCATTTTTTTTTCTTTTTTTTCCCCTTCCTCTCTTTTTTTTTTTTCTACTTCCCTGTTTCTTCCCTTGTGAGGCCACATCAGTGACAGCCTCCCGGGCACCCCTGTGCTGAGCGTCGGTTGCTGGGAGGCTTGGGGCAGAGGGCTTTTTCAGGGCCATCGGTGACAAGGGCCGTGCCATACCAGGTTGTGGACCGTGGTGACATCAGGCCAGCTCCATTTCGAGCCGTGACCTCAGCCCCAGGCATCACACGTGTGGCCCCATGGGCTCAGCTGCACAGTTTCCTGCTCAGCACCACCAGGACACGGGGGGGTGGCTGCAAGGTCCCCATCCCCGACAGCTGCAGCCATGGGGCTCGAGGGCTGGGTGGGCACGGGAAAGCACAAAACTGGGCAAACTTCCCCCGTTTGCTCGCTCCGGGGGAGGAGGGGGGGGGGGGGCTCTGCACTGAGCGAGCAGGGGTTGGGGTCCTCTGGTCCTTCAGCCCCTTGCTTTTTGGTGGGATCGCTGCACGGGCTGGGGGCCAGGCCTGTGAAATGCTTCTCCCAGGGGACACTCCGTGCGTTTCCTGGAACGGGGCTTTCATAACGCATCGGGGGGCTGGGGCTGCTCCCCCCCCCCCCCAGTTCCTGCGGGTCCCCTGCCCTCCTGCACCCCACAAATCCGCCTCCCTCGCTGGGCCGTCCCCGGCATCTCCCTGCTGCCCAGGCACTGTCCTCTGGGAGAAAAGCTGGGAGAAGTTGAGCGATGAGCACGTCCTGGGGGCACTCAGGAAGTGTGTTGGAGACCTTAGAGCAAGGTGAGGGAGGGCGAACCGAGGAACGGTTGAGGCAAAGGTCTTTTTAGGAGGGAAGCCTGCAGGAAGGCTGATCCTTTGGCACGTGCTCGTTAATAAAGATAAGGCTCCTGTGCCATGTCAGAGGTGTTGCTAAATCCACGGCCCAGGTGCTATCTGCTCCTTTTAACCCTTTGTGGCCTCCTACAAGAGCGAAAAGTCAGGGCGGAGGTGAATTGTCCTCTGGCTGAGTTAGACACTGCTCCTAACGCCCTGCAGCCTCTCTATGCCCTTTCGGGAGCCCCGTGTCCTGAGCCCTGGAGAACCTTCATTTTCTGCTGCCTTGGGCTGTCTTTAAGCATCTGGTGTCGTAATCCTCCTTCACACCCTCCCTGCTCTTTCCTGGCACAACGTTCTCATAACCAAGGGGAATGGGGCAAAGCAAAGGGGCAGCGACCAGGAAGCAGGAGGAGCGAGGGCTCTGGGAAATGGAGAGGCCGGGCTGAGGCACTGGCCCCGGCAGAGGCGAGCAGCCAGCTAGCTCAGAAATTCATTTAGTTTGCAGGAGTGGGACTTACGGGTCCCATCTGGGAGCAGGTTGCAGCCCCTAGGCACATGCAGGGAACGGGGACACGGCCGCCGGTCCCAGATGTGCGCAGGAGGCTGCGGTGCCCCGCGGCGCGAGAGAAGAAAGCGCTGCAAGAAACTATATTGAGAGGGAAACTGAAAATGAAAGTTCCTCTACGGCCCCAGTCGCAGCTTGCAACGCTCGCTTCCAAAAGCTTTGGCAGACAAGAAGTGCGAAGCAACACATGAGTCAGCTGCGGCGCAGGCTCCGGAGTTGGGTGTTCCCCCAGACATCCTTCAGATGGAGCAGTCGGAGCCACATCAGAAATTCATGGTTCTTGGTGGTTGAGGTTTGGCTAGAGGCAGTGGGTCCACGTGAAATACGGCCGGCTGCATCAACGGCCCGTGCTGTAAAAGCTCCGGAGGCGATTAGTCTCTGGCTGGATGCGTCCACGACCAGCACCGTGCTCAGCACAGCTTCAGGCTGTAGCACTGCGAGGCACAGAAGGAATTCCTCCTGCTTTGGTTACCCACAAACGGACAGAGAACTGCTCCCAGTCTGCTCTTGCTTCCCTTTGAAGCCTTCAGATGGGAGGTGGGCTGCAACTTCAGCCTCGCTGAGCGTGCGTCTGCTGCTCCAGGCGCTCGCCGAGCTGCCTGCGCTGCGTCCATCCCTCCTCTGCTCCGCAGCCTGGCTCCTTGCCGCCCCCGGCCTCCACTGCTGGTCCTCAGCATGTTTTCAATTTTTCCTTGGATGGCAATGTACGAGGTCGGGGAGGAAAAGGGAAATCCTGTCCTCGGAGGCATGTAGGAAAAAACAGCACCTCCATCTGTGTGTCACCAGGGCTCAGAGTCCCTGGCTGTAGATATGCAAATATGTGAGGACTTTCGAAGCCAGGCTGATAAACTTTGCATTTCCAGCCCCTCATCCCACCCTGGCTGGATACCGCATTTCAAAATCTGTTTTATGATCTCCATTTTTCTCTTCTGAATAATCAATGTGAGGCTGTAAGCTTGGCCCAGGTGTTGCACTCCTAAGTTTGACGTAGGCGGTTATTTATCTAAAACCAGCACATTTTTTTCATTATTTTATTTTCGGCCAGAATTTGATTTAAACTTTTGAGTGTCAGTGTGTCCTCATGAATTTGAAGCTGGTGCAAATCAGAAAACCCCACCAGCTCAGCCCTATAGAAGGCCTGGCCTGGGAACATGTACTGGCATGCTGAACAAAAGGCAAGCCGCCGCCGTGATCTAACCCCGACCTAAACGGGCGGCCTCACTTCCTTCTCTGCATGAGCCGGGGGTGATGTCAGTGTGATGAGCAGGGGATAAAAGCTGCTGCTGAGAAATTTGCAGAGCCCTGAACACAGGTATGGTTTTAGGTCGCCTCTGAAGCTCGGGGGCAGTTGGAACTGGGCACTTGGTTTAATTTTCTTACTCAGAGAGGAGCTGGGAAGACATAAGGAACGGGAAGCTAGGGAATCTGGGTATAGGAAAAGAAAGACTGGCAGAAATTATAGAAAATGAGCCAGAGGTGCTTGCAGAGGGGAATCAGTGTTGTTGCTGGGGCAGCTGGCTGTGGTCACGGCTTGGTTTGCTCTTGAGCAGTCGTGGCCATGGCTTGGGCTGTCTGCAGTGGGGATGCAGTGGCTCAGCACCCGGCGGCCCTGCAGCTCTTGGTGCTGGGGTTTTACTTTCTTCCCAGTGTGAAGTTGCTGCGGATGATGCTGTTGTTTGGGCTGGAGAAGCACTTGCTGGGTCATGGGGCAGCCAGTAGGTTTCCAGCAAGGGTGGGGAAGCGGGGTAGGGTGCTGGGTGACTTTCCTGTTATGGTATATTACTGTCTGCAAACATCTTGATGGGAAGAGAGGAGAAATCTAGCCAAAGGACTCGGTGTGACCATGAGGGAGCAAGTGCAGGGAAGGGAGGAGCCAGGCTGCTCGTGGAGATAAAAGCAGGCAGCGCTTCTCTGAGCCCTTAGCTCAGCCAAAGGGGCTCCGTGATGCTGACCTGAGAGGTGTGGGAAGGAGCAAGAGGTCTCCGGTGTCACTGCCAATGGGCCATACCCTGGCTCACATCCTGTCTTTCCCCTCTCCAGGTAAAGCTGATCCTCCCCAGCATCTCTGCGATGGCCTCAGGGAACGACGGAGACCCACCGAGGGCCCACGGACGCCGGGGCAGCAATGGGCGCAGGCTGTCACAAGAGCTCAATTCAGGTAAAAAGGGGGATGTGCTGTTCGGGGCTGGGGCAGGAAGCATATTCATTCAGCTGTGGTTTTCTAGGTGGGTTGGTTGGTTTTGTCCTGCTGTGTTTCTTTGAAAAGATGGTTTTTCATGCTTCTGAGGGCTTTGCAGGACTGGGATAATAAGTCAGCTCCGTCCATCTGTGCAGAACTGAACTCCTGAGTTCACACACTCAGAGCTTTAGGGAGATGCTTGGCGTTGGGCTAGCACAGTGGGCAGCAAGGGGGCTTGCAAAGCATGCAGCAAACAGCATGCAGGGAGCTGCTGAGAGCTGGGGTCCGCTGCCAGCTGGGTGCAGGCATGGAGGCTTGGGCGTGGGGTGAATTGCCCCAGCTGGCTGCTCGATGTGCCACAGGTGCTGGGTGTCATTTACTTTCCCTTCCGCCAACACAAGCGAGCGAAAGGTACTTGAGGTTTAAAGCAGGCAGGAGAACGTGCTGTGCTGAGTGGTTTCAGTCGTGCAGCAACAGCTGCCGGACCAAGTTGGGTCCCTGCTGTGTTGGGGCGGTGACGAGAAGTTTGGGGTCAGGAAGGGCAAGAAGCGGTGCCTCCCATTCCCCATACACCCCAAACCCAGCAGACAGTGTGATTGTGTTCCCCGCTAATGGGTGAAACTGGGAACTGGGCCGAAAGGAAGCTGGGAAAAGCCTCAGCTCCCGTTTCGTCCCCGGCTGATAAAATGCCGCTGCACAGCGAGGTGTTCAACACGGGTGACTTCTTAACCTGTTTTGCAGGTGGACTTGTAAATAAGGCTGAGTCACCGCTGCTCTGTCAATACTGCAGATTAGAAGTTATAGCTAACTGTTTATGTATTTGAGCCCAGATCCAGCTCAGAGCTGGTTTATGGGCCTGGTTATGTTGTTTGTATTCTGGTACAGCCCAGGCTCTTCTCCATCTCGGAGTACCATTTGTTCTGGATCCCGCATGAACACATTAGAGGAGGGAAGAAAAAAAAAAACAAAACACAACTGTCCTTCCTTTACCAAAGTCTACAAGGCATAAAAATAAATAAATAAATTAGAGAAGTTGTTTACGTATGCTGATTTCCTGTTGAGGCCTATGAGATGCTGATGTGAAAACCTGCGAGAGGATCGGGCCCTGAACTCTAACCACACAGTTTTACAGTCACGCTTCCTGTACGTTTGCAAACAGTTACTGGCAGTGCTGGCACCCGTCTGCTTCCCAAAAACCGGGGGTCCACCTGGAATCCAGAGGATCCCCATGTACCTCGTGGGGAGAAGCCACATGGAGAGGTGGCAGCAGAAAGGCGCAGCTTCCAACACGTGTACGGGACTACTGGGTGGAAGAAAGCTTTTGTCACCAAGTATTAAGCCTGGTTTTCATTTAGGGCTTGCTTGCCTTGTTTGTTTGACTTTGGATACATAGGGAGTGAAGGGATTTCTCTGCTGGTCAAGGATTTGAGTGTTGTCTTGATCCCTTGTTTTACCAGGGCTTGCTTAGGGCAGGGACAAGATGCTGGTGTTTCTGCGAGGCTGGGTGGCAACCCACGCTTCTCGTATTTTTAGGGTTTGGTAGATGAAGGCAGGAGCCTTGTGGCAGTGTGTGATGAGGAGGAGGAGGAACAACGTAATTCATGAACAGTCACGCAAAGGGGAGCAAACGTTGCAGGAGGGCTGGGAGGCCCAGCACCAACAGTACCGAGCTGAGCTCAGGAAGTGGAGTTCCTAATTCAGAGAACTAACTCGTTAACCTTGCCCTACTTCATTTCCCATCTGTAAAATGGGTCTTGTGGCACTTCCCTGTTCAGACATGTTGCCAGGGTGTGCGCACAGCTCTGGGAATGGTTGGGATAATGCACCGAGGCTCAGGTCAGGGGGATGTCCCATATCAGGGGACATCCCCTGGACAGGGCTGTGCTCACACCTGCAGGTAGTCGTGTAAAATGCAGGGTAGTTCCCCTACAGTGAAGAAGGACAAGTCCACGTGATGCAAATACTGTCTGTGAGGTCACACTTAGCTCCTGTATGGGCCATGTTAGCTGGAATCCCAAAGCGCTTTGCTGGGAAAGGTGTAGGGGCTCTACCTGCTTCTACTGCTAGGGAAATGGACAGAGATTTGAAGCAAGGCTCTGCGAGGATGTCTGCTGTGTCAGGGTTGTGCCTGGAAAACCCAACCATCTGACTCAGAGTTTGCAGTGCTTAACTGGCAACTGCTCTCTTACTCTGATTACCTGGGCTTTCTCATTTGCTTGTGTGCTTAACACTCACATAACAAACTCAGAGAGGTGTACGACTTGGTCCCTAGTTGTTTATCTTAGCTGTGGACTTGACATTGCATGCGAAAGAAGTGATGAATTGATAAATAGTTGCTCAGAGATGTTAGTCATGCGTCTGTGAGCAGCTCCATGTCTTCATCTCCAAGACCACCTGCAAAATGAGTAGAAAAAACAGTGACCTGTCTGTTTAAGCCCAGGCTCTCATAGTTTCTGTAGAGCAACTGAAACCATTTGAACATGCTTTTCCTTGCTCTGGTGCCCCTGCAGGTCCCATCTCCAGCACAAACACACCTTGAGTATTGGATTTCTGTGTTGAACTGCATCTCCCATCAATATGAAATTTCCATTAAAAAAAAGGAAAAAAAAAAAGAAAGTCATCCTTCTTAGGCTGCACAGGGGAACAGCCCTGCTCTGGAAGTGCCTTATGGCTCCTTTATTCCTGCCTGAAAAGAATGCTCCAAAAAATCATTTCTAAAAACGTTGGTGGGCACGAGCTGATGCCCACCCATCTCAGGCATCCCACTGAGCACAGGGCCCTGCCTCCCTTTGCGGTCCCAGAGATCAGCAAATACGGGACAGGTCTCAGCTTGGGCAGCAAAGTACCCGAGCAAAACCTTGCAGCGGCCCCCAGCCCCTGCTGGGGTGTCACCCCCTGAACTAAAGCAGGTTCCTTGAGTCAAGGATCTGGACCAGAAAATCTCACTTATAAATAGAGAAATTTCAACCCTAAAACCAAGGGCGTTTGCCCAGTAGCTCTGTGTGGTGGCTGTTTGAGGATCTCGCTCCTCTTTTGGGTGGGAAGATATTTGCTGTAAAGAGCAGAGCAGGGGGAGTTGCTTTGTGCTGAGCAGATGCCTCAGGGGAGGGCAGTTTTTCATTTGCCTGTCTGGAAGCTCTGATCTCGAGCGGGGCAGGATTATGCCAGCACGATGTATTTTTAAGCTGATCAGCCTTTGATCCTAGATGGCATCGCTGATGACAGGCGAGGCGCTGCCTGGCCTGGTGGAAGCTAGCTTAACTCCCTTAATGCCGGTGCTGCTCATCCCACACCTCAATTGCAACTGCAACCCCTCGAGGCAAAAACCTCCAGGGCCTGTTCTTGGTCCCCCGAGCTGTATTCTCCCTTGGGATCCAGTTGATGTTTCCCAGTTGGATATCAGTCTCTGTGCAGACAGCTGCTGTGGTTATTGCCCATCTCCTGAGCTCAAAAGGGACGCTGCCAGGTTGCATCTGTCACTATTGCAGCCTGTGGCGGGGCTGTTAAGTTGTAATGACATCCGAGGAGTGATTTGGGTGAGGCTGGTAGTTTTTACCAGCTGCTCCCCAGGAGATAGGAACAGTGAGAAGGAAAGCAGAATCCAGGCGAGGGGCTGCTCTTGGAACAGGTCTGGCCTGGGTGCTAGGGGTGCTGGGGACCGAGCATGAGGGGGTCACTGCTCTGTAAAAGGAAAGCGGAGCAGAGTCCTCCCCTGCAGCACGGGGTCTGCGTGATGCCGAGCCCCCTGATACTGCCCCAGGAGCCCAGAGATGCAGGAGGAGCTCCAGCCTGCTCTGCACTGCTGGCCCTGTGCATCCACGTGGCAAATCCCGATCCAGAGCCTCGTCCTTCCAGTGGGGGACACCCAGGGATGGTCCCAGTAGGAGCCACAGGTCAGCATTTGGGAGAAAAAGGGGCACGTCCGCCTGTCCTCGTGTTACTAAAAATAGTGCCTGGGATAGTTAAAAGCAGGGATTTTTGGGTACGCTTATTTCCTCTTTTGTTCTTGCAGTTTGTTTACTCTGCCTCTCACTGAAACTGTGACTCAGTCAGTTTCGTTTTCTGGTTGCTGCTCCGTGCTTGGCTCCTAGTAAGGTGGGATTTGTTTACCACCAAATAAACCCGTTCCCGCAAAACAAAAAAACAGTCCCCTGAAAACACAGCCACCGGGGTTTGTCACTTCCCTTCACCTTTATTTACACAGCCCAAGCTCCCTGTAACCCGAGTCTCCGCACGACAGGTCCTCTCCTGTCCCTGCACCACCCTACCCAGGGCTGGGTCCATCTCCCTGGGGCTGCGCAGGGGCCGTGGAGATGTCACCTCATTTAGTGTCTGTGAATCTGTGGTGTGCACGTGATATTTCTGTCCCTTACGTTTTGTGGATGTGCTCGGTGGTATTTCTGTCCCCTACAGATTTTGCGGAGGTACCTGTGGTATTCCTGTCCCCTACAGGTTTTGCATCTTAGAAAAGAAATTGGGAAGGAGGGCATTAACTGGACTTCAGAGCTGATTCCCCCAAATCCTGGGCTGCTAAACCAGTGCTGTAAGCCTGAGTGTTTCTCCAGCCAGAATTCATTCCCCAGGCTAGCTGAAACCAGGCTCTAATCAGAGACACCCCGTGACAGACCGGGTACTTTCCCCAGGAGCTATGCAGTGCCTGCGATAAGGTATCGGTCACCATGGTACCTTTGGACCGGGACGCCTACTGGGGGCTCCCTGCTCCAGGTCCCAGCCACAGCCAGACCCTTTCCCATCCCTGAGCAGCACAGGGAGGTGTTGCCCTCTGCTCGAAGGATCTGCCCCCGTGCCCCACGTGCAGTTCTTGAGCCCGAGCAGCACCCAGACAGGCACAGGTTTGCCGCCGCCGCTCGCTCCTGACTCATTTCCTGCCTGAGCTCGGTTTTCGCGCGCACTGTCGGAGCTGGTGACGTGACTGCCTGGGTGCCTGCCCCCGCTGAACCCCAAATACCTGGCATGCCAAACCCTGCTTGTTTACGAGAGCGAGGGAAGGAAGCTGCAGCACCCAAACCCAGCAGCAGCCCCGGCTCGCAGCCTGGAGCCTCGCCGTGCCCAGGGCTCGTTGCTTCCACGTGGGTTTGTTACTGAAGCACAGGGCTGGGGCATCCGCGCATGGCTGTGTTCAGACCCATCGCTGGGCTGTTTGCTTGCCAGCGCAAGATAAGGAGCCACCTTTTTGGTTTATGGTTTCTGATTTAGTCCAAAAACTCATCTTTCTGTTCCTGCTGGCAGCCCAAGGCGCAAACCCTCCCCTGGCCTCGTCGCTGATGGGTGTAGGTGAGACTGGCAGCGAGAGATTGAATCAGCTGAATTCTTATCAGTTATTCCAAATTATAATCACTTATTCCAAAATGACCAGTTTAACCTTTGGTCACTGTGTCATTGCTGATGCCACACAAGGGCACGATCATGGGTGGCATTGAAATAGAAATAACCCTGGGTTATCTGCTGAGGAGGCTTTTCTGCACTGATTGAGCTGTGCTGCCTGCCTCTTGGGGTCTGGGTCCAGGATTCCTGAAATTGTCTGTGCCAAGCAGTTCCCTTACAGAGAGATGCTGCCACGTGGGGAGAGCTTGAACATCAGCAATGTGTGTGTCTGGCCAAAAAAAAAGATCCAAATGCAGGCCCGTGCCCCTCCAAAAAACAAGTCTGGCTTCAAAATGAGCTTTCTGAGAATTGATCCATGTTGGATTGCTTTTGTGTTACTTTCTGCTGTTCAGTCATGGCTGTGAACCCCAGCCAGTCCCCTGCACCTGCAAGGGAAGAGGCAAACTTGGCTGCGTTTGTCACGTCCTGGGGGCTCCTGAAATGCTGTGCAGACCCCTGGCAGAGGGCTTGGCTGGCTGCTGAGAGCAGCAACCTCGCGAAATTCAAGAACCATTTGGGTGCTCACCCAAAGGAGAGGGGCTGGGGATGAGATGTGGGGCTGCAGGCTGAGGGGAGGGATGCAGGCTGCGATGGGATGCACGTGGAGAGAGGAGATGTTTGAGCAGGCCAGCACAAATTTAGGCTGGAAAAGCAGGCGTGATCCCTTTCCTACTTGGGGAAAGTGAGCAGGTGAGCTGCCCCCTCAACTTTTCTTCCCCTTGTCTCTCTCAGAAGACCAGGTGGTTCAGGAGACCGAGGAGGTATTTCGGAGCTATGCCTTCTACCGCTACCAACAGGAGAGAGAAGAGAGCGGGGAAGAAGTGCCCTTGGACCCAGAGATTGCAGAGATCCAGCAGGAGCTGGGCAGGTAAAACTCAGGCATATCCCTCTACCCTGCCCCAGGCCAGGCTCCGTTACAGATCTGCTACTGGTCTTACTGGGAAGCCTGGCCTGCCTGTAATGCCATTTTTCCCCCGGGCAGCACTGGGAGCCTGGTGGGGAGGCGCCTGGCCATCATTGGCGATGACATTAACAAGCGGTACGACGCCGAGTTTCGCTACATGCTGAAATCCTTGCAGCCCACCAAGGAGAATGCCTACGACTACTTCACCACGATCGCCTCCAGGTAAGGCGCCAGCTCCCTCGGTGCGGGCAGGACGCCTTCTCCTGGAGGAGGTGAGGGATGGAAAGGTCCCGCTGGGTGCAGTGCAGCCCATGGAGGCTTTGCCCCCAGCCTGGAGCAGCCACCCCCCCCCCGCAGCACACAGACTCTGTTGGTTCAAACTCCATCCACGTCCCTGCCTTGAGCTTTGTCCAAGCTCATTGTTACAGTTCCTGCATTTTCTGTCTCTGCTCTTGCTCCTGCTGGCACAGTCTTCACACGTTGCCCCCTCAGCTGTGCAGCAGCGATCCTTGCTCAAGCTGTTTGGGGGCAGAAAGTCTGGGGAAAGCAGCTGGGAACTGGGGCCAAGCGAACGTCCCAGCTCCCATTCAGGTGTACAACCAGCCCTGGACCAAGGCGTAGCTGCTGCTGGTCCCAGCACCACCTGGCTGGTGGCTGGAAGCCCTGGAGGGCCAGGCTTTTTGGGGGCACAAAGCAAACAGAGCTCCGGGGAAGGGCAGGCGCTCGCTGCCCGTGGTGGTGCCTGCTTGGGGCAGGATGGGGCTGGCTCAGGATGTTGGGATGCCCCAAAAGCCTGCAGCTGTCCGGTGCAGGTGATCCGTGCCCAGCTTTCCCACTTCAAGCACAGCAAAAGAGTTGAGGACTGAGATGCAAACACCCAAATAACTTTTTGCCCTGACTACACCAGGTGCAGGCTCATGTCTGTGTCCTGAGCCGCCTTACTCCGCAGCATTACGCTGGCTCCACCGAGGTGGCCGCAGATTCTCCAGCTGTGCCTTGAGGGGTTCCTCACCCCGCTCCCTGCATTTTGTCCATAGGAAAACCAAGACCCTGTGCACATTTAAGGGTCTGCCCAGGGTCCTGCAGAAGACCCCAGGCAGGGGTTTTCTGGGCCCTGGCCCCGGGCCCTGCCAGTTCCCATGGCGGTGGCACAGACCCATCCCTGCGCACCCTCTGCTCGGTGTGTGTTGTCTAACTGCCTCTCTTCTGTCCTCTTCCTGCTCCCCTCTCCTTGGGAAGCCAAGCTGCGCTGTTTTCACCGCTTTGCCACCCTGAGGCGGTTAACGCACCGCAAACAGGTAAATTAACCTCTGTCCCCCTCTCTGTGCTACCTGTGTCCTCGTGGTTCCTTCCCTCACCCTCTGCGACCGGCTCTGCGGAGAGGAGAGCTCGCTTCAGCTGTGCAGGGACAGCTGGGGCAGCACCAGGTTAAAACGCAGCGCTTACTTTTCTTTTTCCCCTTTTTATTTTATTTTTTTATTTTTGGTTTTGTTTTTCTTTTCTGACTTGCTTACCTTGGTGGAAACCAAGAAAAAAAGCCTTCAAAAAGCAGTCTAGGTAAATCAGTGCCAAAGCTGCACATGGCAGATTTGTGCCCACAGCAGCTGAAACTGGGATCAGGAAGGCTAGGACACAACTTAGATGTATTTTGGAGCCTCCCAGCCCTTGGGAGCATCAGCTGAAGGCGAGATCAGCTGTAGGTCTAGGAGGGGTTTGTGCAGGAAAAGGGAAAATCCTGTTCCTTCTGCCTTAGATCTGCTAAAACTTCCTTACCTCTGGGTGTGATCCCACAGGCAGGGGATGCTGTGTGGGTACTTGGGCTGCAGTTCCTGCTCCCAGCTGCACGTGCAGCAGCTTCGGGGCTTGCTGCAGCCTACAGCCTGGTAGCTTCACGTGGCACCAGCTTGCCGAGGTTAACACCCTGGCTTGTGAAAACCCAGGTAGCTCAGGAGCTTCTTCACAGGCAGCCGGCGTGCCCTTGTATTTGGGTGCAGACCTGAGGGAACAATGGAATGGGCAGGAGGCTGGCAGGACAGCCACAGCCAACCCAAGGTGGAATCCATTCAGCAATTCAGAGCCTGTAGCTGTGTGTGCAGGATTTGGAAGCTTCCTTTTTTTCCTACGACATCCCTAATCCATCTGGCTGAGGCTAACAGTGGCTGTGGCTGTGGTTGCTCTGCTCCAAAAGCACGTCAGCTTATCGGTGGCCACGTGTTGCTTGGCCACAAAATCACCACTTTGCCCGGGCGGCAGGGATGCACCTCGAGGACTAGGGAGGCGAGCCAGCCTCAGCAGAGTGTTTGGGGGTGATTTAACCAAACCTATCGTCTTCGTTTCAGCCTGTTCGAAAGCGGCATTAACTGGGGCCGGGTGATCGCGCTGCTGGGCTTCGGCTACTGCATGGCCATCCACGTCTACCAGCACGGCATAACGGGCTTCCTCCGCCGCATCGCCCGCTTCGTGACGGATTTCATGCTGCGCAACCGCATCGCCCAGTGGATCGCCCAGCAGGGAGGATGGGTGAGCCAGCGGGGCCACGGCTTGTTCCCCAGGGGACCTGGGGGGGCGATGGGAGGCTGATGGGCTCCGTCGAGGTACAGCTGAGGTTGGTGGGGCCGGCAGCGTGGGCAGAGCAGGAGGCCAGCCCAAGCAGGGTGCAGGCAGGTCTAACACCCCCTGCTAACTCTCTGTTTCCCGTCAGGTGGCTGCACTCGATCTGGACAATGTTTACATGAAGTACATGCTGGCGGTGGTGGCCCTGGTGATGGTGGGGCATTTAGTGGTACGACGCTTCTTCAGGCCCTGACCGACGTGGGGGCAGAGGCTGGGGGGTCCGGCCAAACTCTCTCTCAAACCTCTCCTGCATTGAAGTCTCCCAGGAGAGGGGGGCAATTTGAGGAACCTCTGGGGGAGAGAGAGCGCAGCTTGGACCCATGACCCTCCCGCTGCAGGACGTGGGGTCTCTGCCACCCGCAGCAATGCCACCAGGAGCAACAGAGAGAGGCAGCAGGGGGGGAAGGTTTGACTTTGGCTACTTTACGCCTCGCTGTGCTGAGGACGGAGCATCGCTGTGACCCTGGTAGCCCACAACAGGGAGGCAGGAGAACAGGCTCCTCTGGAGGAACAAAAGCATTGTCACGATAACGCCGGCGTGGGCATACGTGTGCGTGTGTCTCATGTCTCGTCAGCTCTGTGCTGTTCCTAAGACACTCCATGGGGTAGGCGCAGAGCTCCCCCATTGCTGCTGGCTCTAGCCCAGACCTGCATTCAAAGAGGGATTCCAGCCTCGGTTGCTCCGAGCATTTGTTGTAAGCCCCTGGAGGGGCGAGCCAGCATTAGAAAGCCGTGTGGTGCTTGCTTTCACCTTCCCCTTGCTCCTGAGCCCGAATACTTGAGCTTTCCCTTTCCTTTTAGCAAGCAGCCCCTTCCCATTTTTAAAAGAACACGGTGACAGAAGCACAACCTGTTATCTGACAATCGATGGCAGCAGCCGGCAGTGCTGGCACGGGCAGACTTCCCCTGCCCCAGCCCAGCATCCCATGGCCGATGCTGGTCCCATGGCCACAGCCATGCCTTGCTGCCTGCACCCCAGCCCTCACGGGTGTTCAGAGGGTGCTTGCCAGCAGGCCTTGGGAAGCAGCAGGTTTCCAAACACTAAAAAGCTGTGGGGTGGTGACTTGGGGGTGTGCAGGCAGCCTGCCCTCTCTCCAGTCTGCTGGCTGCTTCCATCCAGCATACTGGCACATGAGCAGCCCCAGTACAACCAGTTGGTCCCCTTGCTCTCCGTGGGAGGCACAGGTTGCTTCTCATCTCTGTATGGGCTCTTTGTTATGTCCTCTTTGAGCCGGGGCTGCGGGGACAGCAGGGCACAGCACGCTGCCCTGGCAACCCATGGCTTTTTCACCAAAGGATTTGACCTTGTTCTTGACTAATTCTTGAACATGAGTTTTGGGGGAGGCAGGGACGCAAGCAGGCGCCGCTCCATCTCCGATCTTTCTGACTTTTGCAAAATAGGGAGAGCATCCCAGTGCGGATTGCACAGTTTAGCTCTGTCTGCTCTTTTTACTCCAGGTGACTCTGTAAGGCTTGAAACTGTGACTGGCCCTGTCTGAGCCATTCCAGCATCACCAAGCTCCTAGAGCAGCTCAGCCAGCTGGGGGAGGGAGCCAGGGGGACCTTGGAGGTAGGAAATGAGCCGTGGACCGGTGCCTGAGCTCCTCTCCTGTCACAGAGGGACCCCTGGGCTGGAGCAGCACCACAGGTGTAAGCAGCCTGAGCCCACTGCCCACTGGGACCACCCCACGATGGCTGGACCTCGCCTGGCTTTGCTACAGCAAAACGGGCTGGGGGACCACGACTGCTCTGGCTCATCCCCTTGGCAGGGGGATCGCCGTGGCAGGGCAGAGCCCAGCTCACCCACAGCCCTGCCTGGGGTCACCGGGGTGGGCAAACTGGGGGCAGAGAGAGCAGCCCTTCTGCCCCACTGTACCAAAGGTGTTCCTGGCAGACACCTGGCTGTCGTGTTTTTAAAATCTTCCTCTATCACCTCGCCGTGTCATTAATTCCTACCTTTGTCTTCAGATGGGTTTTTTCCTCAGTGTCTCTCCCTGGGGACTGCGTGTCCTGTCAAAGCACAGAGGACCCCTGGCAGCCTTCCTCCTTGCAGCTTAGCAGGACCAGCCATAATTTTGTATCGCTTATGTCCCTCACATTCCTTTTTTTTTTAAAAAAAAAAAAAAAACAAAAGAATAGCAAACTCTTTGGCCTCTTTCCATATCAGTCTTTCTGTGCCCATCGTTTTCTGCAGTATCCCAATCCCTGGTGGAGCGTCCTGGACTGTACTCCTTTAAAAGGCATTAAAATATTTGCTATAATATTCCTCTGCTATATATCTGTTTGGGTTGCTTTCTTTGTAATACTTAAGTGCTGAGCAGCACAAGCCTGCAGTGGGTTGTCTGTGAGCAGCTTGACCCCCCCAGCCCCCACATAATTATCTGTCCCCCCACAAGTGCACTTCTTTGCATTTATCCACACACAGCTTCATTTGCCATCCCGCCACCTGTTCAACTGCCTTGAGCAGATCTCGAGATTTCCTGACTCTTCTCTGGCACGAACCACTCTGAACAACCTAGTGTTATCATCTGCAGTTTCCTCTCCCCCCTGCTTACCTTCTTTTTCTGGGTGAAAACACCACCAGATGGAGCTTTTTTGCCACAGTGAAAATGAACTGCTAATTGTTATTTTCCTTTTCTCTTAATCAGTCACGTTATTGATCTGCCACGGTTCTCTGGTTGTCTGATTTGGTTATGTCTCCAGCAGGATTTTTTCCAGAGGGCCTTGGAAAGAAAACAGTACATCAACTTTTATTCACTACTTTACTGACACACTCCAAGAACTCTAACAGATTGGAGTACTTCTGCTAGTACAGAAAGTCATGCTGCTTGTAATTTATTCTCATCTTCCAGAGAAGGGGTTTCACCTTGCAAACCAAATTCGGATGTAAGGCCATTTAAATAAAGGCAATTTTTCAGCTTTATGGTAGATGATCGAGCTTTGGTAAAGTCTATGATACCAGGACTGAGAAGGGAACTTTTAATATAGGTGCTGTACAAAGGGAAGTTTCCATTTTAGCCATTTTCTCAGGGGATTTGCAGGGAGGATCGTCTCAGGGTATCGGCATATTGTCTCGCTCTGCTCTCACCTCTCCCAGCTTTCCTGGCACCGTGGCTGAGCAGAGACAGGCTCGAAGTGGGAACGTGAATGGGTGGCTGCTCTGTAGTACTGCATCCCATCACTGGATGGCCACAGCACTGCAGCCACCTGGGTGCTGAACTCCCACGGGGGGAAATTCCTGCTTCCAGGCCCCCCTCTTTGGCTGGGTGACCGGTGGCTTGTGCCCCCAGAGCTGCGTCCACACCGGGCCCTGGTGCGCAGCAGGGGCAGGCATGGCTGGGCCAGGGCCTGATGGGCTGGGGCTGCTGGACCCGAGGCAGAATAAGGCGTGAAGGCTTTGTCCTCCCCAGCAGATGATGCTCTTTGCAGGGCCGGTGGGCCCTCTGAAGAGCCACAATCTACCTCAAAGCCCCACAAGGCAGAGTTCAGGGAAGGGCCTGGCCGAGGCACCCCAGGGCACCTGGGCTACGTGCAGGCAGCTTTAGCTCAGGCTGGCAGTGCCAGGAGCCCTTTTTACCAAAAAGTGCATCCCTACTACAGAAGTAAGAGCTCTAAGGAAAAAAAAAATAAAATAAATCTCAGAATAACCCCAAATGTTCCCTGAAAGGCTGAATCAATCGTTTCCTTCTGGAGGGATAAAGACCTGATCAATATTTTTAAGCAGCGTAAGCTGTGTTTAAACAGCAACCCGGCCACGTGTGATACCCTGTATGAAAAGAAGCCCATGTAATGCACTGGATAGCAGGCTCTCCCTGTTGTCACCTTCCTAGCCACTATGGTGCTATTGGGGCACAGGTGCCCCCAAAGCTTTGATTTCTTCCCCGGTAAGCAAGGGAAGCAGGGAGGGGGAACCCTCAGCTGGAAAACAAAGGCAGGAGAGCAGAAGGCTGAGCTCTGGCTGCTCAAACAGGTGGGAAGGAAATTTTCAGCCCCTCTCAAAGACACCTGAATCACTGCAGGGTTTGGTGACGACATGGCAGCTGGAGCAGACGTGGCACTTGTCTAACAGCGACCCAAGCTAGGGCTGTTATTTCAGGAAGGTCTGGCTCTCTGCGATACCTGCACCCGCTGGCACCAGTGCCTGCCTGATCCTCCACTGGGCAGGGAAAGGAACCAAAGGCTCCCACTGCTTCCTTTCTCCACCCAGCCCCAGGATCTGTTACGTGGGATGGTTTCAGCATCGCGGTGCCCAGTGAAGGCTTAGGTGCACCCCAGAAACAGCAACGAGGGGTGCGGGCAGCAGTGCCAGCCCCCAGGGCTGGAGGTGCTGGAAACGGGTGGGAGCCAGGGCTGCTGATCAAGGTCAACGCCACGTGCTCCGTGATGCTGATCCCTCTCTGCTTGGTCCCTGCACATGAAGGATTTCAGGGAGGAAATTGGGGCTTTTCTGGCAGGGGTTTCTTTTGTGCCAGAGGCAGCCGAGAGGAGGTGCTAAGTGACATAGAGTTACCCAGACAGAAAACTCGTCCTTCAATTTGAAGTGTGTGTTTGTGGGTGGGCAGGGAGATTTAATTCGTAAGGTTATAATGGGTCTGTAAAAAGGGGGTGAGAAACTGGAGGAAGAGTATCTTGTTTAATGAGGTTAATCTGAGGGCATGGCATATTCCCACTCCACCCCAGCTCTTTTCTCCTGGATGGAGGAAGCTGCCTGAGCTATCAGCTTGCTTGTCAGCACATCCCCTCCTTTATGGCTGTTCCTCACTCTGTGAGCCAACAACCCAAACCCTCCCTGCCAAACACAGGGAGCAGCAGGGTTCAGGCTCTGAGGACCACTGCCCCAGAGAGACCAGCGCCTTTGCGGTCAGGACTGGTGGCAGCCTTCTGTGAAGCTCTGTGTGATAGGTATATGCATATACTTGAAGCCACGCTGTCTCTATTCACTCTTCCTTGCCTCTCTAGCAGCAGCGAAGCACACGATGCTCCACACAGCTTCCTTCCCAGCTCCTTTCTGTACCCCTCCAGGAAGCCCTGCTCAGGAAGAAGACGGGGTACATGATGGAGCAGAAAAGCATGCCTTGCACTGACTCTGGAGGGGAGGGAAGGGGCTGGTGAACACCTTTTCTTTCCAGTGGGAGGAGGAGGAGAGGGAGGAGGCAGGCCACAGGTTGTCCCAGGGGCAGCAGGGAAGGAGCTGCCTGCAGACCAGGCCAGCTTTAAAGGACAGACACAGGGGCTGTGTGGAACATGGTGGCTTGCTTTTACCACAAAAGCATTCACAAATATTCTGTTTTAAAGTGATGTAATATATACATATATATATATTTGAAAATAAAAAAGGTACATGCAGCACTTTCTGGATGTGTTGATTTTTTTTCCTGGAAGATGTACTCCTTTCATTGTGCATTTTAGGTTCCTTTGCATAAATTTGCAAGAGCTATTCAGCCACAGGCTCAGTTTCCCCGTTAGTTTAGGGAGCCCAGGCCTTCTTGTACCTTCTCTAGCATGAAGAGCTAGGTGGGGAGAGGAATGTGCTGCTGAACCTCACTTTGCCATCCGAAACAGTGCCATCAGAACAGGTGCTGCTGGGATGAAGGAGACAGCAGCAGTAATCTGCTGTCTGATCAGCCCCTTGACCTGCCCAGAAGTTAAGGATCTTATCTCTGATGTGTCCACACCTCAAGAAACAGTAAGGAAAGTAAATTGCAAGAGAAAAATCCATTATAGAGGAGTACAGCAAGGTTCTCGGCTGCTGTAAAAACACTCTGGGAAGGGAAAATAAACTGATGTTCTTATCAGAAGCGTCCAACACCTCCGAGACTGGGAGGTTCTACCACCTTCACAGAGCAGTCACATTACTAAGCACAACTGGGGCTAGCACAAAGATGCCCCAGGGAAATTGGGGCATGAGCACTCCTGCAACAGCCACCATCCTGGGCAGCCCTTCCCAAACCCCAGCCCAGATCCCTGGGCTCTGCCACGTTCACCCTCTCTCCACACCCCAAGGCAGCACACAGGCTCATACCCAGCTGCCCTCAACCATTCTCTTCCCTACATGGCTCCCTTTGGCCCCGAGATGGATCTTGCTGGCTTACCTGATTTCCACACCTCCCTGGACCAGCCTGGTTGCCAGCTTCCCCCAGTTATCCTTACTGGTACTGGGGGGGCTCCAGCAATACCTGCATGGGGTAAAAGAAGCAGGCATTAGGAGACATGCTGCTATAACACCACCACCTGGGGTGGGACAGGCAGGACTGTGTGGGATGTTAAAAAGTTCCAGCCTCACTAACGAGCACTAACACATCCCCCCTGTGCTTACTGCCACGCAGTCGCCACTTCTGCCCTTTCCTTCCCACCCCCAGAGCAGGGCACACGGCATCACTATGGCCTTGGGTGCTCTGGTTGTGATGGGACATGCGGAGCCCAGGCAGGTGCTGGTGGCTGCAGAGGGGCAGGGGAGATGTCCCCGTCTCCATCAATTCTTGCTGATGAACACAGAGCATCCTTCCAGATTCCCTGTCCCCAGCCTCAACAAGGATCTGGTGTTCTGGTTCAGAAAGGGCTGGAGGTGGGTGATGGCAGGATATATGGTCGCTGTAGGACTCCGGGGTAGCAGAGGTGGCTTAAAACAGGAACGGCTCTGCTTTGCCAGCAGGCAGAACAGCACAGCTGTTGTCTTTCAGCCCACTTAGCAATGAATCTAAGTGACTCAACAGCTCCCAGCCACTGCTCTGCCCCATCCCACACCATTGCAAACACGTCTGCCTATCAAACAGAGCAGTGACAGTTTCATGCCATTCCCCTTCATATGCCCTGGATTTGCAATTTCTGCCTCTGAACGCCAGCCAGTGAAAATGAGGCAAGATGCCTGCCAGGATGAGCTGGGACCAGAAGGTGCTGCAGGGTCTGAACCCAGGCCATACTCATTTTCTGCAGAATTAATCCTGGGGAATGGATATGTGAGCACCAGGAGCAGGAGAGGAGATGAGGGCTCTGGTTATAAATCGCAGCAGGAAAAAACAAATAGGGGCTCAGGCTTTCCAGACAATCACTCGGTAGTAGATTAAGCATCGGACTGTAAATAAATATTTACCCTCTAGTTCCTGGTCTCTATAAATAGCCGTATCACACAAGTGCCAGTTGGTACTTTGAGATCACTGGGGTGAGATTCGAGCACGATCGGAGGATCCCCAGTCACGCAGCCCTGCACATACCTGGCTGCCCCTGCACAGCCTGCACGCAACGCCCTGCCCAGGCTCTGTGCCTCGCTGCCTCTGCCTCTCCGTGCAAGGAAAGGTTAAACTTTAACAACAGATAAATGGCCCTAATTAAAGAGAGCTGCTCCTGCAATCCGCTTTGTCTCCTGCCCCAAAACCAGATCGAGCTCCTAATTAAATTACCAGAAAAAAAATAATAATAATAAGGCCACAATATTATTGAAGTATTTGCCTTTGGCCATTCATATAGATTTGACCCTAAACCAGAATCCAAAATATGGTGACAATCTAAATCTAGATCTGGTATTTGAGACAAGTGCTGTACCTCTAAAAATGGGTCAAACTCTGAACAGGCAAGTACCACAAGTTGTTCCTAAGCCCTTTTTCCTTGCAATCTTCCTGCAGGGATTTCTCTACAGCTAAAAAACGACAACACAGGTCATGGCCTGTGCTTCCTGAAAAGACAAAGCGATCCCACCACCAAGGCACCAGGCAGCAGGGCTTTGCCAAGGCAGCAGGGCAGCTGTCTGAGAAGCAAGGAGCCACTTCCAGCATCCAGCACAAGAGGAAAAGGCAGACCCACAAAAGCAGCAAAATTCTGGCACTCTGCAGCTTGCTCAGACGGGCTTTGAGCCTTTGCCTTTAAGCAGTCCGTAGAGTCTCATTTTGTTATCTGCAAGCAGCATCACTCCTGCAGCATCCCCACCTTTGCTGCTCCCTGATGCAGATATTTCTAGGGGAAATACGACTGAACATCAGTCCTGGCTGAAACACCATGCTCCACCCCTTCTAGGCTTCACGGCTGGCACCTTTGCTGCTGGGTGGAGAACTCCACGCTCCTGCAGAGGCTGCTGCTGCTGTCCTGATGTGAGGGACATCACCCCAAGGGAAAGGCACCCCAGGAAGAAACCCCCCCAACTGCTCAGGAACCCACCAGGGAAGGGCCTCAGGAAGCCTGCCTGCATTTCTCCCATCGTTTTCTGGTGAAGGTGCTCCATGAGGCAATATTCACTTCGCTCCCACATCGCTGCATCTGGGGAAAAACAGAAAGAGGCAGGATTGCAAGGAAACGCTAACAGAAACCAAATGGAGGTCCAAAATTACAATAGTACAAAAATTAGGGCTGTTTAACTCAAGAAAAGAAGGAAAAAAGTGAAAAAAAAAAAGTCTTATCTTTCAAATGTTATGGTTTCTCTTCCTTTAGTAAAACCTTTGTTTTCTGCAGAATCTTTCCCCATATTTTCCTTTTGCTGTGAATTCCCTCCAGCCCCTGTGCTCTTTCACCTTTTCACTTTCTATTTCTGCAAAGGCTGAAGAAACTCAGCAGAAAAAAAAATAGTTTTTCTTCTAAGAAAAACTTCTCAAAGCATTGTTTTGATGTATTTTGACAGTTTCATAATTCTCAGCAAAAATATTTTGGCCGAAAAGAAACAATCACTGGAGTTTTCCCTGCTGGTGCAAATGGAATTTTTATTAAAAGAAAAACTAAAATACTTTGATGTAAATTTCTCAGTCAATTGAATCTTGGCCTTAACTGAAAAAAAAAAAAAAAAAAAAAAAAAAAAGAAAAAAAGTCAATAAATGCAGATTTAGAGATAATGCTACTTCCCAGGTCTCGTGGAAGCCTTGAATTAATAAATTAGAGTAGTAAATGGCTTCTACGGAAAATCCAAGACAGCTGTTGCCCTTCCTCCTCACCCATAATCACCAGCAATAAAAAACTTGGAGGCTGACTTATGCCCTCCCTCCCTAATGCACCCAATAAGTATTGCGTGCAGGTTTTGTGTGTACGGAGCCCTGGGCAAGCCGAGGGTTTGCCGAGTCCTCAGACCTGGCAGAGCCCTGGCGAGGGACCCCGAGCTCCTCTTGCAGCCAGCTCAGCAGCGCTGCGTTAGCAGGAGCCAGAGGAATGTCACAAACCACAGCCAGGAGGCTTCGTTGGCCAGGCTGAGTGCAAGGAAGGGCTATTTTCTCCTACTCTAGGAATAAATAAAGGCACGCAGTCTCCTGGAGTTCATCGTTCAGTGCCTGCTGGTGGTGCTTGTCTTACTTTCCCCGAAATATCTGAGAGCTTTCCTTTCCAGTTGCAGAAAACACATCTCAGGGGCTGAAGGTCATCGGCTGCTTTTCCAAGAGCCCAGGGAGGGAAGAGCTGCCCCACTTTATGGCTTTGCTCTGGAAGTACCAGCAGGAAAATCCTCTCCCCATATTTTTCATAAATGGTGAATATTGTGTCCTTACTACGAAGTCTCGGCTAGCTTCAAGTGTGCACCAGTGTAATTCAGGGCAGCACAGGAAAGTGAACTTGATTTAAGTGAGAGCATCACTTGAAACTGCAATAGCTTTTCTCAATCAACTCTGCGTGTAGGAAAGACCTTGAAACGCATGTTAAAGTGCTATATTAAGGCATTATTATAAAACCCTCTGTGAACACCATTATTTTGGCTCACTTCAAACTCGATACCCTTGATCTGACATTAATCCACGGGCTGAGATCATGACTTCACGAGACAGCAGCACGCGGCTGAGTTGTGATAACTCCTAACCCCCTGCCGTACACCTCCCTGCCAGTGACTCTGTACCATTCCTGCTATTTTTTTTCTGAGACAAGGGCTGAGTCCTGGGATACAGGCAGCCAGCCCTCCACGCAGCCCACGGGTAGCACCTACAGAGCACCAGGAGCATCCAACCAGGCACCGGGGCAGTACCAAGGGGTGATGGTGGCACAGTGGGGCCAGGGGGACCAGAGCTGTGTCTTTTCGCTGATTTGACTCCTGCAGGTCAAAATTAGTGCCGCCAAGCACCCCGGTAAAGCAGGTATTACCAGTCATGGTAGGTGAAGGCGAAATATTTTATGTCACATTAATGCCGGGCTAGGTCTGTGCACGTGGTTAATTAAAGAGGCTCAGCTCTTGAGACTGGTAATTTGTGAAGTGTGTAGCTTAATTGCTTGCAGTCATCTGCCTGTCCCCACACTAAGCTACCCGTGAAGCAAAAGAAGGCGCTGAGCTGTGTCCGTTACAATTCATTTGGCTCCTGCGGGGTAACGTGGCGTGCAGATAAGGCTGCACCATTCCCCTTAGGGTTATCACACGTGAGCAGCTCCTATATGCCAGCCTTCACCAGCACCGTTACTGACAAATAAACAACACTATGAGAGGCCCCAGCATTCAAAACTTACCTGGAAGCTCGGTCTGGCCTTGTGGTTATGGCTGGCCCCAAACAGAGCCCCGCGGGATGCAGAGTCCCGTGCACGACGGCGTGCTGGGCGAGCACCGGAGCTGCAGCCACGGCTGTGCCTGCTCCTCCCTGCAGGCAGGGAGCAAGCACAGGCTGAGCCCTGGGAAATAAAGGAGGTTTTTCTGCTGTTCATCTCAGAACAGAGCTAATCCTGTGATTAGCCATAATCAGCCAGGACAGAGAGAGGACCTTGTGTCTTACAGAGGGTCCAGCGCCACTCTGCATCCAGATAGAGCCCAGGCTGTACGCAGTGATGTCCTGCAAGCAATACAGAAAACTATACTTCATTCCTAGGAAAGATCAGTTTTAAAATTCCCTCTAGTGGAGAAAAAGTGGAAATTCAAACTGCAAGGCTCTGCTAGGCAGGCAATCCACACCCAAGTTCCCTGTGGCTTGTAGGTCTTCCACTGCGCAGCCCAAGTGGAAAAGGAACAACTGACCAGCTGAAAACTCATAAATCATTCCATATTATCTCGGATTGTTAACAGAACAATGTATTTTAAGGACAATTCTTTTTTCCATTAGAAAACTATTTTTATTTTTATTTTTGGAACAAAACAACATGTGAACCTGAAAAATGAAGTATTTTACTTTGCAATGCCAAGGCTGGCAGGTTTGAGTTTTCCAGTTGCGTGGTGACTGTCACAAGTGTTCCTCCTCGGCCACCGCTGTGTCCTCTGCGGCAGCCCTGCGAGCGCGCTGTCTGATCAGTGGTAGACAAAACAGGCCGACTTTATTGCCGATGTAAATCAGAGGAGCTCCGCTGGCTTCGTGGAGCACTGCAGATTTATGCCAGGAGCTGACCTGGCATCTCTATTTTCAAAACTAGGGCAGATTGAAATATGCTGTTTTTCAATAATATATTCAGGTTAACAGGGCTTTTATATTTGGGCAATTAATCTTGCATAGACTGAAAACCTCTTGGGACAACGTGCGAAGGTTGCTAAGAAGAGGAAAACAAACACAGTTGTGTAACTCAGCTCTCCCAGGTCTCTTCTTTCATGAAAACATATTGCAGTGATATAACAGTGACCTAAAATCCACTAATAATATTACTTTAATATACAGATGCACATCAAGATAGAATATAGAACTGATTTTACTAAGAGGTAATATTACCTCATCTTGTCTTACTGTAAAATGAATCAAAGCAGAAATATTGAGACATAAATCTGTGCTAACAAAGGGAAAACAGTATTGTGCTAGAGAAAGTCCTTCTGGTTTATTGCAAGACTCTTCTGTTCCATAGCATGTGCACACACGTGTCGGTGTGCCTGCACGCATGCCCGTGCCGTATCTGAAATCAGTCTGGGGCTCACCAAAGGCTCTCCCTGACCTTGTTTTTCACCACTCCCTCTCGCTGTCTCTTCTGTGCATCCACCAGCAGCCCTACAACCATCTGCCAGCATCTTCAACTCACAAACACCGTAACAGATGCTATTCATAAGTCCAGACGAGTGAGGTATGCCTTAACTTTGTGTTTCGGAAACAGACACCTGCCCAGGCAATGCCACCTCACCTGCTACGATCCAGCCCACTGTGATCCACTTTGGGCAGATCTGTCACCTATCGCATTTTTCCAGGTACCTCCAGGTACCTCCAGCTACTTTGCACTTCCTCTTCTCCTGGACTATCACCCCCAACTTCACAGGTTTACCAAAATCCTTGCGATTTGACCCCCAGTTCTTAATTCTTGCAGCCTCTAAAATAACTTGAGATTTCAACCGTTACATGCTGAGCAGCTAAGTAATCCAGTTCTGTGCTCAAGCCCAGGAAAGGAAATGCTACCGGCTAAAACCTGTCGAATTTCTGGCTCTGTGACAAGGCTGCCGAGGCGTCCCGAAGGCAGCACCCACCAGCACCCTGCGGGACGGCTGCTTCGGCGCCCCGGCAGCGCTGAAGTGGCCGCAGGCAGTGCAAAGCGCTCTGTCGCAGAGCGCAGCCGCCTCGGTGCATGTCCGGAGTTTCCAATCACAAATAGCAACAGACTCTGAAGGGATGTGCAGGCGGCTACTGCTTGATTAATGCGCGTGGCATCTGTTATTTCAGAGGGGCAATTACGATATATAAACACGCTACCTCCATAGCACCGTATTGATTTGTGCTGGCTGAAAACCTTTGCGGTTATTTTTTCCTTTCTCCTCCCACAAAAAAAAAAAAAATAATAATAATAATAATAATTTTCTTCTGAGCCCAATAAAACAGAAGATCTCGTTGGTTCTGTGTCATAACAGTACTACTGCATTCTGCGAGGAACCAGGCATCCTGCATCCGGCCATGAAATTCAGGTAATGACCCATAACCGAAGTAAATTAGTGTTTAATTCCCCGGCCCTCGCAGACAGCTTACTAATGGAAATTGATTTCTAGCTTTTTTCTTTTTCATTTAGCATGCTCGTGTAATGTCTTTATTTTAGATTCAAGTGCTTCCCAGCGATTTTTAGCCCAAAGGCTGGTGGACAGGCAACCACGGAAAGCATCTGGTTCACCAGCGGTCTGTTGACCATTCCCTGGGGACGGCAGAGACGCCCTGGCAGGCACAGGGGGCTCCTTCCGCCCTGCACTCACACCCCTGGATGTAGGCACGCTCTGGGCCAGATCCTCAGGTGGAGTAAATCAGTATAGCTCATACCCCTGCACAGAATTCATACCATTATGGACTGGATCCCTTACCCAAAGCTCTTGTACAATTACCACGCTCTTGCATGACAGTCTTTATATATTTGCATGGGCATATCACTCCCAGCCAGACCAAAGGGTGCTGCTCTGCCCCATAAAGTCACTCTCTGGCCTCCAGGCACCATGCTCATCCTCAAACCAAGCCCAGAGCCGCGTGTGTGGCATTGCTGTGGTGTTTGCACCCAGAAGCCAGCCTTGCCCCCCACCCAGCTGCTCACCCACCACTGAGGATCCCCGTAGCTCTTGCTGAATTTGGGCTCTGTGTAATCTGACACAGCCACCAGTGCGCACGCATACACACCCTTTTTTCTGCGGTTTAGGTAAAACTCAGCTGACGTTCCCTTCATTGTATAGAAGCACCAGCACTAGAGACAGAAGCTGGCCTTGGATGTCCAACCCAAGAAAGTCGGTGAGAGACGGTAAGGTTTTTTTAACAGCTCACACTCCATGAATTACACCAGCTGTGAGGCAAAACAAGATATAAAAACACAATGTTGTTTGCAACCTCCAGGTACTTCTGCAGCCTCCCTACTTCAAAAGAATTGGGAAGGGGTAAAAATCTGCTTTTCCCAGTTTGCTATTCTGAAGTACCATGGAAGAACTGAAACTCAGCTGCTGCTGTTTTATACTTTAAAAGCAGGACTAACAGCTATTATTTCTCTCAGTGTCTGGTTGATTTTCTGGTCCCACAGACACTTTAACAGTGCTATAAATTGTCTGGTAAGGGAATTGTTAGTTAGAGATAGTGTCTGGCGTATTTGTTCCTTATTGATGTATAAACTGGCTTGTGTGTCTTTCTGAAGACGAACACTTTGTAGCAGGATGATAATAATAACAATTAGTGTAGGCTATAGCAAAGTGTTAATTGTGAATTAGAACCCCAAACGGAGAAGCATATGCAGATCAGTCCTCTCCTTGTGCTCCCCGCTCCTCTGACTGGTCTTCAGAGTGCGAGGGACGTTTCTCAGGATGAGGGAATTTTCTGTGCCTCCTTCTCTCTTCTTGCATTGCAAAAACTGAATCTTTCCTGAGTGTATTTGTTCAGGTGCTTTATTTGCTGATGCACTAAACTTCTATGCTCCTGGAGAATCCTGTGTGTTACTCCTGATGAATGCTAATTTGGCTTTAATTCCTTCATGGATCAAAAGGGAAGGCAAGTAGAGAGACAGATGGAGGAAGGACACAAGACTGTCAGGTTCACAGCCTTATTGAGGATAATGACAGGGGAATGAAATGCTAGATGTTACCAGAGCTGTTTTGTGTGGAAGCATAATGTAATTATTAAAATAAATTTCTCTTCCTTCTTTTTATGCAATGTGGCTGTGGTTAGACTGTGAGCAAATTAAGAAACTTCTCCTCAGTTTACCTGTTTACAGAGGCAAGAATCCATCTCTGCCTGCTGGAACTGTAAGGAGGATTAAACAAGGTTCACTGAGCACTTAAAATCTGCTGTAAGGACATTGTCTTGTTATAGACCTCATTTAAAATACAAAGCCACAGTGACAAATTAGATGAAGTCAGAATGGACTGGGTTTTCTGGGCATGATCCGTCTGGGTTTTCATATTCAGAAGAGCATGCAGAGGAGAGATAACAGCTCTGAGATGCGTAGCCTCCGTGAACGTACACTGAAGTTTGTATGCTGTCTGACTTAGGCATTCAGAGGAGGAATGATAAAAGTAACCGCAGTCTTGTCTTCTAAGAATACAACCACCTTAGGTGAACCGTGCCACATATAGCTTGTAAGAACCCAGGAAATAAATAACGGTGGGGTGAGGGGCCTTTGGTTAGTAGATCAAGGGGAGAATGTAACCATGACAGAAATAATTGTCCCTACTTCCCAAATTGGGCAGAGAGAAGTCAGTAGCAGAGCTGAATACAATATTAAATACTTATCTTAGCCACTAAAGTGGAACATAGGCAATTAGAGAAAAAGCTTGGAAGATCAAAGTAGGAAAAAATATCCCTTCAAAGTGATAATCAATTATTGTTTTTAACCTTCAATAGGCAAAAGACTACTTCAAGCTGCCAAGGAAGGATGTGGGCTTATACTGTTGGTTTTACTGTCCTGCCTCATGTTGGAGGTTTCCTTGGCTGGTTCTTTAATCGGAAGGAAATACCTGTTTGGTATGAGAAGCTGAAAAAGCCTTCGTGGTGTCCATCCCGCAAAGTATTTCCTGTTGCTTGGACAGTCCTGTACACTGGCATGGGGTAAGTTCTGCCTACCACTCCCCACTTCGTCCTGTTGTCGTCAGTCATTTCAAACCCTCATTTGCTTTTGAGAGACCCATTTTCTCTGAATCAGCAGGGCCCCTCAGGTATGCTTACTCCCAGCTGATGAAGTACAGCCTGAGCCACCTTCTGAGTTCCTCAGGTTCGTGCTGCAGGCTCTGCTTTTGGCCAGGGACACAGCCCACACTTAGCATTGCGACAGGTTGCTAAGAACAGCCACTGCCCTGGGGAAATCATACGAGCCGCACCGGCATGGCACAGACGATGGGTCTGAGAGCAGAGAGGGCATGGAAGCATCTGTCATGCAAATATGGCAAATCCCTACTGCAGGACAATCTTCCCTGAGAAGGGTTCGTCTACACCATGGGCTCGCTCACTTCAGGACAGCAAAGCACTAATGCTTCTCTCTTCACAGCTATGCCTCCTACCTGATCTGGAATGACCTGGGCGGCTGCAGCAGCAAAGCTGTCATCCCGCTCGGCCTCTACGGGGCTCAGCTGGCCTTGAACTGGGCTTGGCCGCCCTTCTTCTTCGGTGCACGCAACCTGAAGATGGTAATGTATCTGGCCATCCATTCTGCTGCTGGAGGCTTGTTTGCTGGTGTCTCTGCCACGGTTTTGGAGCTTGTTTAGAGGATTTCTACCTAGCATTACGCAGCTGTAAAGAGAGCGACAAGAAGAGCTTTTACTCTGATATAATTCATGCTGCACCTGGCTGTGGACAATGGTATCAGTCCCTTCCACTCCCTGCCCTGTCTTCAGATAGCCAGCCCTACCCGAGCAGGGCGGGAGATCCAAAAGTCAATAGCCCAGCTGCTGCATCTCCTAGTTAAGGACTTGGGGTGAGAGATAAGTCCTCACAGTCACACCCTGCCCCTGCAAGCAGCTACCTTAGCATCTCTGTGGGGGCAGACTTACTGAGCAATTATTTTAATAACTGAGCTTATTGATACAATGCAAGGTGCATAGCAGAGCCTGTTAGGGGGAAATGCATGAAGCTTAGACGTGGCATGGCAGAGCTGGACACGTGCTATATTCAAGAAGCATTTATCTCAGGTGCCGAGGCCTGGGGATCACAGGGTGGGATGTATGTTTCCATCTGAACTTTGCCATTCTCTGTGTTAAAGGTGCATTTAGAAAGTTTAAGTGTTAGTAACCGTTGGTACTGACATAAGCATGTTTCTGATCTGTCTGCATAGGCATTATCAGCAGAAGGGGCCAGTGAGCATCACAAACAGTGTAGTGTATTTGTCTGTGGAACTTGATAGCAAAAAAATAACATTGGTCTTTGCTCCTGGATTGATGCATTCAGGTCTCACTCATTTGAGTCCAGGCTTTATGATCAGCGTAGGTGACTTCTCAGTGTTAAATCTCCCTGATTCCTATTCCTTCTCACCACCTTTAGCAGGAGTGTTTATAATCTTGTTGTATGTTCCCACAAGCGAGCATCACACTAATTTTCTTCTTTCTGCTCTCCAGGCACTGATTGACATCCTGTGCTTAGACAGCCTGGCGATAGGCATGATGTGCTCCTGGTACCGCATCAACAAGGTAGCGACGCTGCTGATGGTGCCTTACCTGGGCTGGCTGGCCATGGCGACTTGTCTCACCATTCGCATCTGGAAGGACAACCCTGAGCAAAAACCAGGAAAGAGCGAATAAGAGCAGGACAGAAATGAAGGCATTTTGTGAAACCAAACTATGCTGATGTGAACGAAGATCTAATCATTTGGGGCATTCATTCTGGGACATGCCTCCTCCTCCCACCTTCACCATGGTTGTATAAAACAAAGGTTTGCACCAAACACCTGTGTGCTCCTGTACAATAACCACGTCTTTGAGAACTTTTTTCCCCACCACTGTTGAGGTTTTGGGGCTGCAGCTGTATGATGACCATAACGCTATCAGGTCAAATTCCATTAGCCAAATTAGCATCTCATGATACCAGGGAAATTCAGAGTAGCAGTCCCGGACATCCTTCTGCACCGCTACCATTCCCCCAGAGAGCTGAACTTGTTCACACATGCGGGTAAATCCTATCTCCTCTTCTGGACCAAACAAAAATGCCCTTCACTGATGCACACCAATTTTAAAGGACTTGAGTTTTTGCTATTCTTGCTGTTGCTTCGTTTTCATGTATCACCTGGTTTGTGCTCTATACCATTAGCTTTTTATCTGTCAGATACTGAGCAAGCAGTAATCTGTCTTGCTCTGCTAGTGAAAGGGGACTTGGTACTTTGACTTCTATTTGTGGAGCATTGCACTTGTTGAGTTTCACGCTCCAAGATAAAGGAGCAATGATTAGAATGTAAATGCTAGTCCCAGAGGAAATCTCCGCCACCTCTGTGCACTATTCCTTACCAGAAAAGAAAGACTAATACGAGTGCCTTTGGGGGGGAACACCTTAAAATGTTTGTTTTCTTAAGTACAGAAACACACGAGCTTTTTTAAAATTCAGGAACTTGCTCACACTGCCCTGAAGGCTGTAATTATATGACTGGCAAAAAGTCACATGCCCACGCTGTAGGAGGCAGTACAGGTACCTCAGCCCAGTCTTTCCACTCCTGAATATTATTCAGCATGAAAGGTTAAAATACAAGCATTTCTAGAGAAATAGGACCAAGCCATGAAACAGAATCAGATATGAAATGTGAATGGACTAGCCCTTTTCTATCCTTTAGTCTGGTCCTTGCATTTGAGAGATCTGAACCTTAGATGTTGCCATCTAAGGAAATATTTACTATTATTTTTTTAATCAGTAGAAGCGATGTATGTGAAGAAAAGTGGCAAGTGAATCCTCTTTCTGGCAGCTGACTAGATTAAGGTGCGTGGGTTAACTTGCAAAGGGTTGGGGGTAGGGAGGCTTAGCTGGGGATGTAAAAAAATGTATTTGCTTTCAATAAAACCAAGCCACTTCTGTTTGGGAAAATAAATAAATCCAAGTTACTCTTGTTTTACTGCTTTGGCACTGGTTTTGCAAAAGGAACTCAAAAAATTCAATGGAATCTGTCTGGAGTCCGTGGGCTGTGCTCACGGACCAAAGAGAATGGGATAAGCAGCAGGGTTCTGCAGGGCTCCATCGGCCAGACTCACTCCTGAGTGTGTTTTAGAAGAAAACAGGGTGGGTTTAGAGCCTAAAGATCCCAAAGATGCCTTCAGCTGGGGTCCTGCACAGCAGAGACATTCTCACGTGGGGCTGCATCCCCGTAATGGGCTCTTCCATTACATTTCACCCACCCATTCAAGGTAAGGAACCTAAATCTCGCTGGCCCCTTTAAACAGCAGCAGCTCTGGGTTTGGGGTCCTTCCCGAGTCACGTCAAGGCTGATTTTCGGAGACGCTGAATGTTCCCGTGTCCAGCTCCTGTAAATGGAATAGCTAGGTGCTCAGCATGACTGAAAGCTAAGCCCAAGAGAAACAAATACCAGCAGCTGAGTGCAGATGAAATTTGTGGTGCTTTTTAAAATTTGGCCATATATCTTGTTCTGTCATTTTGATCCCATCCATTATTTTTCCCTTCTAGCTAAAGGACACTTTTATTCAGGACTGCTGCTGCAAGCATATTGCTGTAATCTCCCGAGTAAAAGCTGCATAAGAACAGGCCATTGAATAGATGTGACTGTAAGCAGTAGGACTATGAAGCAGGGAGCACTGCAAGCAGCACCAGGAAAATCATAAGCCACTTTTTAAAATTAAAAAATAATAAGAAGAAAAAATCTTACGTATTTCAGGGCTTTATATAACCATGTGTTACCACGCATCTTATTTACAGTGATGCCATGTCTGTGTCTTCCAGAAAGCCACATGCCAAAGGACAGGGAGACATAAATTATTACTTCCTAAAAAGAAACTAATACCTGGCCTGGAGATTCAATTCAGTGGAGTTAAGAATGATTTAGGGCAGCTGAACACCGTCATGCCTATCCTTTCCTAGTTAGCAGGGGAAAGCCATGAGGAACAGAGATGAGCAGAGCCATCTAGTGAAGCCAGGAGGAATAAGGCAGGTCTTTGCAGTGTTCTCCGTGTTTAAAAAAGGGGAAGAGTATTATTTAAATCACACATAAATTGGTAATTGACTTTCGACCTGGGTCAAACTTGCAATGTTTTGATAACATTCCAAAATTAAATATATGGATAGATATGTGAACAGCTTTCAGAATTACTCCTCTTTTCCCCTCTTCCTATTTTTTTTTCCTGCAGGTAAAGTAAAATCTTGAATTAAAAATAATAGATCTTTATTAACTTTTCATGTTTGTCTTACCCTTTTTCCCAGTTGGTGTGACCAGCTGACTTCTTGTCTTTATTCCAGTTCTTCTTCCTTCCAGTCCACCTGAAAGCACACTAATAGTTTCTCTTTCTTGCTTGCATTTTCTTGCAGGCAGCAAAAATAGCAAGTGTTCCTATGTGTAATATCCATAATAGCTAGCCATCAATTGACAAAGTTAAATTCAGCAAAGCACCCTCTTGTATTAATATTTAAAGCACCATTTAACGTATCTGCAATTTAAGCAGCTATACTGAAACCCTTTGCATAAAAATAGTTAATGATGTTCCAAAGTCAGCCATCTAGAAAATTTCTTAGCTATATTGTGCAGTGCAGAGCAGACCCAGACCCTGCCCTTGTGGGTTTCAGGGGCCCTGGTTTCGTGTCAGTGCCACCTAATGGGGCTGGTGCTGATTTTTCCCCAGGAAAGCCCAGAGAGAGCACGGAGAAGTTTTGCTTATGCCACCACAAAGCAGGCGTCTGGCAGGCTGGATCCATACCACCTTAGCAAGCATGCAAGGTGTTTGTCCAGCCCCCCTAAATTAGCTTTGGGAATGGATACCGTATCCCACCCCAGTGTCAGGGAACATTCATAACCCACGGCAGGACATGTCGTGGTCTACATGATTCAAGTGGTGACTCAGACAAAGGCCGTGCATTCATGACAGTTTTCACAGGGTCGTGGCATTTATAGAAGAGCCACCTCTCAGATCACCATGTCTAATGATGATCCCTCTCTTCAGGCTTCAGCCAGTCTTTCCAGAAAGCTGTATTTGATACTAAACTGACTGTACACTTGATCTTAGCCCAAAAGGCACATCCCCTGCTTGCTGGATACATGGTATTTTTGCATAAAACAAAATCTTTCTGCCTTTCAGCCCAGCCTCTTTCCCTAACCCTTGTCTCATTCAATAATTTACCAGCTGTTCCAGGAAATACTCCGGCTTCGGTAGTAAGGAACTTTAATTGACTTGCTGGTGTCTGCAGCTATGTTAAAATATACTCAAATGCTGGAGAGGATGTGCTGCTGTGTGTGTGTGACTCCTTAGCACTGGGTGGTGCTGAGCATCAGCTCCTGGGGCTTTGAGCACCTGCAGCATGGCTGGGGCTGACCTTCCTCTTGCTGCCAGGAAAACTGCAGCAGACTCCCAGCAGGAAGAAGGATGTGCTGCTTGCAGCTGCCATTACCTTCCAGTTGGACTTTGAATTAATCGGACAGCCAGCAGTGCCTGCCAACAAAGCAGACTCCTTCCCAGCTCCAGAGCTGTGTAGTAATGGGTGTGCAAGTGGTGGGGATCACAGGCCAAGGACGCCCAGGCTGCCACTGTGAAGATAAGGAAGGCAAGGAGGCGAGAGCATTGCTTATCTTTGCCTGCATCATGGCTCGTTTCAGCCCTGGTGTAGCTCTTTTCACAGGGAACTCAAGTCCTGTACAGAGGGACATGGGACCTGGCTGGGCTGGGCTGAACCCTGAGGGATTCTGCAGCAGCTGACACCAGCGTTTCCCTACCCCTGCTCCTGAACCTTGGCAGTATTGTCCTGCAGTGCAGTGAAAGGGACAGGTGAGGGCCTCCAGGGGCTGAGGGAAGGAAAGCTGCCTCTGCACATCACTGTCAGAGTGTTTATTTATTTATCACGTAACGGTAGTTACCGCCGGAAAAAGCAGGAGGGGGATTGCTGCCAGACAATGTATCTAGGGAGATGTTTTGTTACTGCCACCAGCTGTCCCTTTGGAATAGAGAGCACTTCTGAGCCATGACTCATACAGCCCGTGTCTTATTTCACTTTCCCATTTAGCCAAAAATGTTCCTTCAGCCCAAGAATGCAATAAAAGCTTCCTTTTCCTGGCAAGGACTTTCACAGCCAGGTGATCAGCAAAGGAGAGGAGGCATTTTAACTTCAGGAAAGGAGCTTCTGCTGTAATTAGAGGACCAGCAGATAACCTGCCTGAGAGGTCAAGAGAATACTCCTTTAAGACAAGAAAAAGTCATCAGATTATTTCAAGATACTGTAAAGTCAGTGGAAAAACTCGTCTGGACTTGGACAGATGCACAATCAGATCTTAACATGCAAGACAGCAGCAAAGCCAGAATCAAATCTCCCAGAAGAGGCTGACACCTCAGCCTTCCCTTGCTAGCAGTCCCCTCTGCTGGCAGCTTTCCCACTGCAGACAGCTCTTCAAGTCTTACTGCGGATTCGGTGACTTTGAGGTCTACTCCTTTCCACGACTCCATCTAGCTCTGCTCAGGCATTCTAGCCTCAATGCCCCAGAAGAGCAAAGCCAGAACTTTTAAAATACAGGGGGGACAGACTGCCAGATGCTGCAGGACACATCTGCCACAGGATGGAGAATGGGCTTGGGCAGGGAACCACAGCTTGGGTTTGTGCCCCTGAGAGGGAAGCAGCTGAATGGCCGATCCTGTGTCTGCAGTGCAGGGCTGTTGGAGGTTTCCCCAGACATGAAGAGCAGCTGCAGAAGGGGATTTGTTTAAGTGGGAAGAGTCCTCACCTACCAGCTGCATCCAGCTGCTAGGCTGCAGCGCACTGCTGGAGACGAGCAGGATTTAGCCCTTGCTGCAGAGGAGTGAACGAGGAGAGGCAATGGGCTGATGCTCGCTGTGTGAGACCTGACACGTGCAGACCTCGTGTACCTCTTCCGTGATCAAACAGCGATTCCACTGAGCGGGGCTCTCAGAGCAACACGGAATTCATAGGCAACTAAATAAACCATGATATCAATGAGGAGAGGGGCGGTGTGGGAGGAAGACTGGGTAGAAACGCTGGTTGGAAGCACAACGATTTTAGTTACCCTAAGTGCCACGGGGAGAAATCCTTGCCTGAGGGTAGCTGCGTCCCTGCCCCAGCTCCTTCTCTGAAATAGCTGCTGGGAAAAACATTTCCATCGCTGACTTCTGTCATTAGGCCGATGCATGCACGCTCTTGTACACACGCACTTCGGGGGAACTCGGGTCATTTAAAAACAACTGAACAGAACTGATCAAAGCTTTCATTCCTAAGGCTCTAATGCAAAATGTCAGATTGACAGCAGCTCGGTGGTGTCGCTTTATATTTTTGGCACAGGCAGACGCTGTAGGGGGGGGGATCATGACTATTTAGTGCACTGCCCTAGATGGAGCTGCGAAGCAGCTGGGGAAGGGCTGGGCAGAGGTAGAGTCTCCGTGCCACATTCCGGAGATTAGATAGGAGCTCAGGCCTGAACTCCACAGAGGGGCCAGGCCAGTGAAAGCTAAAGGCTGTAGGAAAGAAATGAGACCCTAACAGTCGAGAGCTTCCAAAAATAAAGAAAAGTGGGTCAGAGGGTCTGGAGAGGGGCTGGAGTGCTTTTTCAAAATACAGGGGGGAGAAGGAGACAAGCTGTCACTCATTAAGAGAGGATCCCCATCCCCAAAAACACTGCCTGAAATGTCAAAGGTGAGAGTAATTGGACAAGGGAGTTGGAATTTGAGCATAGTTACCAGGCAAGAGGAAAAACACTACACCTGCTCTCCAGGAAAGTATTTTAAGCTTAAAAATAAATAAAAGCTCACACCATGAAAATGAAAGATGTATGCTCTGCAGATAGGATGTCTTGGAACTTGTCAAATCCTTCACTGCACCGTTGTCACAATACGCTCCGTGCCAGCTATGCCAGTCATCAAATAAACAACTTTCTCATCACTAGCAAACAGAGTGGGAGTAAAAGGGTGGGTGGTGTGCCCTGTCCCCAGAGTGCATTTCAACGATGCTACTAATGATGAACTACAAAGGGTATTGTGAGTCTCACGGAAGTGTAGAAAGGCAGCCTGTTGTTAGCAAGGGGCTTGAAAAACTAGCCAGAAGACAAATTATTTGCCTAATGGCATAAATTCATTCCACTTTACTGAGAGTGCAGAACCCTCAAGAGTTGCCTCCAATGGTATTGTGAAGACTGAGTTTTGGCTGAAAGCAGGTACTCACGTTTGGTTTGTGCAAAGAACAATCCATCCTCAAACCAATGGCACTTCCCACTCAGTACAGACTGAACACTCAGTCAAATATAGCTTAATATTGCATATTTATCCAAATCTTGATGGTGGGTTCTGAGCTAAATCTGGAACCCAGGATCCTGGAGGGTTGATTTCCAATAAGCTTTAGCTAAAACTTGAGTTCTGCCCAACTACACACTTTCTATTTACTTCCACTCTCATGTCATGGCAGGATTAGTCTCTGAGAAAAATCATACTGAGGTTTTCATCAGGCTTGGCTCACATGGGATTTATACAACCCTTAAGTGAATTAAATTGTGAGAAATTGGAAGAATTTCATATAATTCTGAATTTAAAAGAGACAATCCTCCCAAACCGAACATATAAACCCCTTTTCGGAGCTCATGTGAGTCTTTGATCAACCCTGAGTATCCCTCCGAGCTCCTGCAGCCTCTGCTTGATATACTGCCGAGTAAACCAAACATCCCCAACTTTTGAAAACAGAACCTTTATAGTCCTTCTCATTCTTTGTACGAAAGGCAGATTCCACCCCCACACTAGGTCAGACAAATCAGTCAGTACCTTACCCAAATGTCTCCAGCACTGTTCTTAGCACACTGTTCACACCAGTCCCAAACATTGCTGCACCACCTCCCGGTCCTCACACAGACACAACTCACTTCTCATCACACCTCCACAGCCCCCTGTCCGTCTGATTCCTTGGCTCCTGTGCAATCACTCGCCGAACACCTGCAACCACTGCAGCAGCAAAGCGGAAAGAAACAAAAGAATACTGCAGGAATCACTAAGCTCATCAATTTTTCAAGTCCTTACTCTTAGCTATGTTATCACACCCAGTGCAGTGGGCATTTTTCAAACAGTCAGGCAGGGATGAGAAAAAATAACAGAACAATGTGCAGATGTTCAGCTCCTGCAAAAGAAATACTGTCCCGCTGTGAGTTATAAGCCTGACTCCAGGATATTTGGGATAACGTCTGGTTAGCATTTATGCCGATACAATCTGTAACACCAACTTCCACAAGCCCAAGGATTTCATCCTATTTTCTGTCTCCCTCCATGGAAGAGAAGCGTGGAAGGAAAGAACTGCTCCTCTGGACACCCCTGCTGTGACACTCCAGGTGGCCCACGAGGCCAAATCCACAACAATGAGGATTTTTCAGCAAGTCAAATGTGGACCACCCTTTTCCCCTCTTGCCTGAGCCAAAACAGTGGTCCTTCAAGGTTAGCAAAATAATAAGCTGGCAAATGAAGGCAGACGGAGACCCTGCCAGCTCTGCACCTTGCCAGCTATCTGTCATGCTAACGGGTAAACAGACACTGATGCTTCCATGATTTTCCATCCATTGCTTAGCCCGCCCACAACGAAGTCGTCACTTAATTTTAAATTAAAAAGGCACGAGGGATTGTTAAAAAGGCCTAGTGAAAGCTAGGGAAGGAGACGACATCTGAGAGCCCTGGGTCACCCTACCCCATCCAGCCTCTATCATTGCTGCTTTGTTCCATATTTAGCCCCTGACAACTGTGTGTAGTGCAGGAACTTCCAGCTCTGTTTTTTCCCTCCCCCCTCTGCCGTCTCCACTCCCTGAGAGCTTTCAGAAACTGCTTTCTTTTTCCCCCGTGGCCTTAACTTACTGCCCCTACACCCAAGAAGATGGCAGAGAAGCAGGAGGAGCCCAGCAGCGCTCAGAACGGTGAACCTGACAACGCCGAAGAGGGCGAGGGAAAAAAGAAGAAGAAGGTGAAGCGGGAAGACCTGCCACCCTTTGAAATTGTGACAGGGTAAGAGGTTTAGCTTTAAAGAGGGTGCAAAAGACTGAAACTGGGATCTTCAAAGGTCCCTGCCTCAGCTCTGGTGCTGGGTCATTAAAGGTGGTACCTTAAGCCAGTGCTCTTCTGAGTAGTCTTAAATGGTTTAAGTACTTAAAAGGCTTTAAGGCTTTCGTTATGGTGGGATTTTGTTAAAAGTTTCAATGCATTTTACAGGGGATGGATTCACCCCAGGCAGGCGGGCAGCCAAATCCATTTGTTTTCATACAAGCAGGTCTGTTTCCACAGTACTCACCAAGTCCCTGGTAGCACGCTGCAATGGGGTGACTTGCCTGACAATAAAGGGATGGAAGGTATGGGTCCTTGATGAACGCTGAATATTGATTTCTTGGTGTGATCAGTGGCTCTTGTCTGAAAGTTTCTCTGTCTGTGGATTAGGAAAAATACCCCTGCTATGGCTGATTTACTTTATGGACCTAAGGGACAGATTTTTCAAGAGAGTGAAAAGTCCACATTTTCAAGGGCTCCACACCCACAGCTGGAACCTGACTTTCAAAAAGCCTAACTCACAGAAGGGCACCAAAACAATAGGCAGTTTTCAAGACTGCAAAGCAGCAAGCAGCTCCTTTTGTTCCAGGGAGCCTGGCCTTTGAAAGAGGCAGATATAACAGAGATCTGCTAGGAAGCTGAACTCTGTCAGATGTAATTGACAGCTGCAAGTAGAAAAAAACTGTAATCTGCTATCTCTAAGCATTTCAAAATGCTCGTTGTAGTACTATCAAGATGCCCTGTGTAGCTCTTCCCTATAGACTCCCTCGGAAGTCACCAAGGCAGTGCTCCCAGCATATAACCCAAAACCACGATTTCTTCCAGCTGCTGGTATACAAACCTCAGGCCAGGCTCTAAAATCCCACTTGGAATCTTTCTGCCTGTGACAGGGCCACCGGTAAGAAAGGCTCCGCAAATAAAATTTGGCTGGCATTTCTGAAAAGCATGCAGGAGGTTTCATCTCGCACAATTGGGTTATGTCCCTGCATGGGGGTGAAAAAACAATTTTCTTCTTAAAAAAGTGTATGTTCTGAAAATCACTTCTTGTGGTGGGGCTGTTCACAGCCTTTAGTCTCTGTCGTGCACAATCATGCAAATAATACATCTGCTAGAACGGGGACTTTTAAGAAAAACACATTCCTCTGCTATGAACTGAGCCTGGACTAATGACAAACGTGGTGACAACTCCTAGATGCACGGAACACATACTAAATGAATCTCGTCAGGAAATTGTTTTTTTTTTTTTTTTTTTTTTTTTTTTTCAGCCGTAGAACACACAACTTTCAACTAGGACTGCCAAGGAATTGGGCAGTATCTTCAAACTTCCTTGCTAACCCCAACAACCCGGGTAGGAACCGGTGTGCTAATCGCGGCTGGAAAAAAAACCTTCATAGCTCTATGCTGCAATGAAAAGGTTTGTTGGAATGACAAGGCTGTTACAGATTTTGGCAGGACTTTCTACGCTTAAGAGGCAGCAGCAGGAACGTGAGGGGTGATGTCTGCAAAAAGAAAGGGTTAACAATAGGAAAACAACCCCCTGAGGCTTAGGAGGGAGCCACACCGCTGGAACCCGACCAGGGCACAGGGACTAGGGCAAGATCCCCAGGTGACACAAGGCAGCCTCAGGGAAGGCTTTTCAAGGAACGAGTTAAAGTCTGTGCTGTTGCACCTACGTACGTTAAGCTGTGAAAATCAGCTAGTGCCATTCAATATGCTGATACCAAGCAAGGCAAGAATTTAAGTTTCCAAAATGAAAGTACTCAAACGTTTGGTGAGGGACCCTAGAGCTGTCAGTACGTGATTATTTATTCTGTGATCGCTGTAACACTATTTGATAAGTGTTTAGAATGATCTGGTGAATTCCTGCAGGACTCACAACCAAGTATCACCTGATGATTCGTTTATTACCGCTATGCTGGCAATTAAAGGTGAGAATGAGGTAGTAAAGCAGAAATCCCAAAGGGCCCTGAAAGAGGTACAGAAAAATCCAGCAATTTTTACTTTCATTTTAAGGACCCCGCCAGTATAGGCTGTGCTTCGACCTGGTTTGAGCACTGTTTGGATTTTCTAATTATTTAGGAATTTTCACCCAATAAAGACAGTTATGTGAATTACGAGAAAACACGTAACTGTAACTGTGCAAGCACTTAAATTCAATTACACTGTCTACTACTCAAGCATTTCAGTTTTAGCCCTTGGATTAGGGGCATCTTGTGACACACAGCCAAGTTTTCAAGCTGAGGCTTACAGCCAAGACTGGCTTACATGAAAAAAGCTGGGAACCTAATCACTCTGTTTAAGAATATTAAGCCCCCCCGTGCTTTTTGTCAACACAGCCCTGGATAAATATAAGCCCCTGCTGTGTACGTTTCATGACATTTAAGGAGACACATTTATTTACACTTTACCCAGGGTGTAAATGAGGTTCCTCCTAGCAGTGATAAACCCTTGGTTCCTCCTAGAGCTGATCATTACTTTCTATAATCAATGAGCCCAGCATGAGTATGTTTATTTGTGAACAGTTGTCGAAGAGCAAGCAAATGGACACTGTTTTATAGGCTCCAGTAACTTAAGACCAGGTATAAATACTCACCAAAAAACATGTAAATGTAAAGAATATGTCCTACAAGTTTACTGCAGTTTTTAGACAATCCCACATTTTTATTCTCTCATTCTCTTCTCCTACCTGCCATGCAATGGCACAGGGCATTGTGACCATGCTGGGCAGCTGCTGCATTGCTCCAGCCTACCTCATTTCATGGTACTTAAATACACATTATAGACTGAGATTCTTGCCTCAAAGTTTCAATATTTTCATATTAATGTGATCTAACATCACAAAACAGCCTTGCTACTACCCAGGACAAGCACTTGGATAAATTAGGCTTGAGATGGTTAGAAAATCCCTAAAGAGCACCATTTAATGACCTCCACAGAAGCAGGAAAAATAATATTTCAGCTTTTACCTTCCCATGTACCGCAAGTGAGCTGTGACCACCTGCATCATATCATTAGAACAGATGATTTTTAGGAGCACTCTGACAGTTTGGTGCCTGTAAATAATTTAAGGAACCTTCCATATACATAAACCTCATGTGCAAGTCCTAAAGCAAATATGATGCCAGTAAAGAGAGGGAAATGGCAACAAAACATCTCCTCTAACTGCAAAAAAAAAAAAATTATATAAATATAAATATATATAAAAATATATATATATTTTTTTTTTAAAAAAAAAAAAAAAGGAGAAAAGCAATTAGCCTAGTTACTGAAATCGGTGGTATCTCTGCATTTTAATAAGTTTATACAGTTACATGCAAGACAACACGATTTTTATGTTTGGCATCTATAGCAGTACAGCTTCCAGCATAAGAAATACAAGAACTGAACTTGCATCTCCTTGGTATATTTTGTTGGCATTCCCTTTCTCTAAGGTTAGAACAACAACAACAAAAAAAAAGGTAAAATGAGGATAATATTAACATTCGTAAGCCACCTGCCATTCAATCACGGGAAAACAGGCTTGCCAAGAACTAGTGATTTACTCAGGAACGGAAAGAAAGCAATTCAAAGCTAAATCTCCAAAGAAGCAGGCTTTGTTTTTCATAGCAGATGACACAGCTATTTCAGGGATGCATTTTGATTTGCAATTGCTTGTAAAATGTCTTAAGCTACCCAAATAAACACCACGATACTTCATTTTGCAGTCAGTTATTAGGGTCATCTGCCAAGCACTCTGTAACTCCAAGGAGAGATTATGCAGCACACAGCATCCAAGCACTGCTCCAGTCTTACAGCACGCACGGTTCCTTCTTTCCCGTTCTTTCAGGGCTGCATCACTTGCTGTGGGGCTTTCCTGCTACGCAGAGACACCAGGCTCGAGTCCCCACTGCTAGGAAGAGTCACGTAGCAAGGACGCAGCTAAGCCCAGCCAGGGCTCGTGTTTACAATTCACACTTGTGCCAAAACGTCCTCCCTCCTCTGGTTTAGCTGGGATTAAGGAGATTCTTGCTAAGTAGCAAACAGTTTATTGGTTGGTTCTGTATCCACGATCAGCAAGTTTTCCAAGCTCTCAGCCAATTACTTAGACTTGGAAAATGCCCTTGGCTTTGCTTGAGTTCTTTATCAGAAACTTACTAATTAAATTGATGCATGTTCCATGCCACTAGGAGAACAGATTGAGGTGAACATTGCAGATAATCTTAGGCACCTAGATGATAGGCAAAAAGTTTGTCTAGAAAGCCCAACTAAACCCACCAGTGAGTCAATGCATCCTGGAGCAGTCCAGTGCTGTTCAAGCTGTTCATCAAAACATACAGACTTAATTTCACCACTGATGTCACTGCTTTGTGGTCAAGAGACTTAAATCAGGAATGGATGTCCGTGTGACTCTGCTGCGATACATTTAGATATATGATGTTATTTTAGAACAACTTACTGCAGCCTCACAAACTTACCTTTGAAACAAGGCAGTGGGTGGCTTGTTGGTCACACTCAGCTGGACTTTCAAAAATATCTTTTAAAATCATTAAATCATTAACTGAAGATTCATTAATTATCTAGGATATAAAGCAGGAGAAGTGCTGCTCTCCAAAGGATGTACCTTTTTTTAATAGCCTCAAAGAACAAGACAAAAGGAGTACAGGGAATAAGAGGCGCAATGCTGAATTAGAGTCTGATAATGCTCTTAATGAAATCAATGGAAGCCTTGCAATTCATCCGAAAGAAAATGAGACTAGCTCTAACTGGTAACTAAGTCACATGAAGTAAGGGAACAATGGAAAACGCTAAGAAATGGAAGTTAAAGCAGTCTTTCTGGGTAGTTTAGAAGCTCCGCATGCCAGTGCAAACTTCCCTTATGTAGGCCTGCGGAAACTCTCAGTGCAAACCAGAGAAGCACAGACCAGATCACACCAGAACAGAATGATTTATTTGCTTATTAATAAAAATAAAAGCCTGTATCTACACTACTGCTTCTCATCCCTCAATACACTGCCAGCTAGAACAGTAATCGCAGGAAGGGTCCCAAACAGGCTTTTCTATTAAGTCCCATCGTGTATAGAATTGATCTAAGCAGAACTGAACAGTGTAAGCACTTAATGTGGTTAAAAAAACAGCTGAAAACCTGCTTCTAGGAATATTTCTTCAAGTCAGACTTGTACTCTGAACTCGCATTGTTATGAATCAACGAAATGCAAAAAGAATTGTGGTGTTCCTTGACTGACAGCAACAGTAGATATTCCCAGCGTAGCTGCAATGCTCTGAACTAAATCATTTCGACTCATACATCTTGTTACATTTTGAAGACTAATGATCTTCCTCTCTCCGTACAGAGCACAGCTGCCAACCTACCCACAGCAACTCTCGCGCTACCTGGCTGGCGTAGCACACTGATATCCCAAGTGAAGTTGTTGGGCTGTAAAATCGTGCTGCTGGGAAATCCAACCCAGAAGTGTGAGCTCTAACTCCAGGCCTTTTACTGCGAATGTGCGTGGCAGGCCCAAATGCACCCTAGATACTACTGAAGGATCATAAAATATTAAACAGGGAGGCCGTTCTTTTATGGTTTAACTTCCTCAAAAGCCAAAAATGCCAAAGGACTTTGGCAGCAAGAATCTCTGGCTGTGACGAGTATGAACATACACGCACCAGTGAAGTTTAGAAACTCTGTTAAGTGGAATTAAACACTTAGGGAAGAATGCATTTAAGTGTTTAGAGCAGCACAGCTAAGGCAGCTTGATGATAGCGATAATTTACTTGAAGTTGGTTTCAGATAGCACACTATGTCTAATCCTTTTCAATGCAAAAATCCACTTGCTTTCAATATGTATTGCAGCAATTGCAGCCAGGTATGACATGAACTCCTCAATGCCTGGTCCCCACACTGGTCTGTCTGTTGATCCTTTCCCATTCCAATCGCTCCGATTTGGGGAACACCATGCTGTTTCAGGTGTTTCATACAGTCCCATCCTTACACCCTGTAGGAGTGTAGCTTTATCATTACACTCTTCAGGAAGACATCCACTGATTTTATAGAGCATCAGATTCGGCCCTTCACAGGTAGTCCTTATTCCAGACCCGCAACCACCCCACATTTTCACTGTGGTACAAAGCCGGATTTACATTAGCAAGCTGACAGTGCAGTCCCTCTGTCCCCACAGGACTAGGGGAGCACAGCATACTGACCTCGAGTCTATTCACTCTTTTCCATACCATTCATTTCCACCACCTCTGGAGAAACCTTGTAAGATGCCGCATTACAAATTCTTTCCCCTCAGCAGAACGACACTTTGCCACCTACTCCTGCAGCCTCGTTGCTCTCCCCAGTTAAAATTTCCAGGAGCCTCCGAATCTCTCCTGACCTTTGTCTGCTGTACGCCCTGGAGGGGTCTGACATTACAATCTGACTGGAGATGAGACAGGGATGAATAAGAGGCTCACTGTTTTATAAAGATTCATTAGAGCTTCAGTAGGAATATCAAGGTTATAGGTCCACCTAAAGCTCAGATGAGAGGATTACAACATCCTGGAAGATTACTGGCATGCAGCAAATGAAATGTTGTGTTATTACTTTTCATTATTTTGCCTTGGTTACTTTGCAGCCTTCACTCCCATCCTTCGTAGCATTTAGCAGGTCGCAAGGCGCGTTGTCAGCATCTTCTCACCTCACATCCTTCGAGCACTGGTTCTCATACTGAAGTACTCCACAGTTTGATGCTACAGGGGACAATCAGGAAAAGCTGGTACTCCATTAGAAAGAAACAGGTACTTGGAGATGATGCAGCTTTCTTTTTTCCCCTCTTCAATCAGCAGTACATAAAAGCTATACACAGTATTTTAAGGAGCTACTTTCAACTTTCCTACATAACAGCAGACCACCCTGCTTGGGTGAAAGCACTGGTAACACGTCTCGCTGTGACGGTTCACTTTGAATTATGCTAGTTTAGAAACCCAAAGGGAAAAAGGGCACAACAAAAAGAAGTGACTGAAGTTTATCAGCAGTATCCATGAAGCAGCTATCAAACTTCAGTGGGAAAAACACTCCTTCATAGCAAAGTCACGCTTGATCTCAGATATTCACACTTAGCTAAAGCCACAACATAATCCTACGGAATATTAGCACTCAACTGGTTCTGGAAGAATAAAGCCAGAACACGTACAAACTGCAGCTAGTCAGTTACACGTGCCTCTACTCAAAGGAAATCCAGACTGCAGAAGCACTGAGGGTAAAACATTAATTAGTAATGCCAGAGCTACCTAAACAATTAGGACAACAGATCTCACAGATTAACGTTGCAGAAGCATGCTGACAGAAGAGTATAAACGGCCCGGTAAATTTTGTAGTCTCAAAATGCATTTAAGCAGCAACTAGTTCTTCAAGTACCTCTATGCGGACAGCAGAAATGCACAGCCCAAGTTTGTCAAAATTCAGTGAAAAAGACCGGGTGTTCAGAATGGGTCTGAAAGCCTTACCACGCAGTAAAAGGAGCTGACCATCCTGTCGGTTTTAATGTGTTTTTGTCCTTTCCAAGGAAACATCTCCTTTCAGTACATGGCAGAAGACAGCCATGATAGATTGAGCTGGTCCAAGACCACACAGGAACTAAGCCAATCCTGTAACCCTTTATTATCCACCTCTGAGATGCTTCTCTCCTCTCCTTTCCACAGGGAGCGCCTCCCAGCCATATTTTTCAAATTCCAGTTCAGGAACGTGGAATACAGCTCAGGCAGGAACAAAACCTTCCTGTGCTACGTTGTGGAGACCCAAGGCAAAGAGTCAGTGACTTCTCGGGGCTACCTGGAAGATGAGCACGCAGCTGCCCACGCAGAAATTGCTTTCTTTAACACAATTTTGCCCAAGTGCGAATCAAGTCTCCGCTACAACGTCACCTGGTACGTCTCCTCCAGTCCCTGCGTGACCTGCGCTGATCGGATAACCGAGACCCTAAGGAAGAACAAGAACCTGCGCCTGACGATCATGGTGGGGCGCCTCTTCATGTGGGAAGAGCCAGAAATGCAGGCTGCTCTGAAAAAAATGAAGTCGGCTGGCTGCAAGCTGAGGATTATGAAGCCTCAAGACTTTGAGTATGTCTGGCAGAACTTTGTGGAACAGGAGGAAGGAGAGGAAGCAAAGGCGTTCGTGCCATGGGAGGACATTCAAGAGAACTTCCAGTATTACGAGGAAAAGCTGGCTGAGATTCTGCACTGAAGCTCACGTGAGTGAGGATTTCCATTTGCTCACCTTGCTCCTCGCGTTAGTATCAGATTCCTCTTTTTCTTCAGGTTGTTAAGGGCGTAACAGAGTCATTTCCAATTACTATTGCTCCCATATGTACCCAGCTATGTTTGTCAGTACCAGAATACTGAGAATTCTCCTAGGCAGTACCTTCCCCTTCAGAGGTATTAATGAAACAATTGGCTTCTTCACAGCAGAAGCTTCAGGGATTGAAAGCTCTTTTTTCCCCTCAGAGTAAACACCTCCAGGAAAAAAAATAAAAGGCAGGGTCACTAGATGCAATAAAAATACCCATTTCCTGCAGGCACGACACTCAAATGCATGTGAAAGCACAAGAGAAATGTACAAAAAATAGAACTTCCTCCACCCCCAAACTCTAGCACTCTAGAGCATAAACCTAAACAAAAATTCACAAAGGCACGTGAAGCCTCTAACACACCTCTCCCTTCTTCCCAGGACCAACTCAGGGAAGATCTGCGAACAGAGATGTGGCAGACTCGACATCTAGGACACTCCTGCTTTCCGAAGCTTTGACTCCAGCAGATGCAGTACTAACTCCTGCAAGATTAGGCTCTGATGGACTACCAATACACGTACAGCACCTTCGGTGTCTGGGATTTCCTGGTTTATTTTTTGTTCTTCTCCACCCACCCTCCCTCTCCCCCCTCCCCAACAAACCTGGGCTGCCTCTGCTGTAAGAAAAGGCAACAAACTGCGTGGCTTAAGCCTCGAAATGGAGCGCAGCGGATCAGCAGGACACGGGCGTAGGCCTCGCATACCAGGACTACTTTAGGAGAAGAGATCGTAGAACAAAGCTGCTGATTAGATAAATGTGCCTAGAAAGAATATACTTCATAAACATTAAAAAGAAAGGGAGTTAAGATGAATAAAAGTTTTATTCTTTGTCCTTCTCACTGATTGTAACTGATTTAACTTAGGGTTAACTCATCGATTGTACAGTTGTGACGGAGCCAACAGTACTTCATTTCAAATGCATCAAATACCTTTCTCCCCTTGTTCAGTGATGTCTGTGATATAAAACTGGGAAAAGGAAAGTGAAATAAAATTGGAAACCTCTAAAAAGAAGTAAAGCATTGTTATTCCTTCTGTTCCAAAGAGGTCCTACAATTAATCTGACAAGTGCAACACCCTGGGACAGCCACGTATGAAACATTTCCTTCCGAAGCGCAGCACGACGAGGAGAGTTACTGGGTGCCAAGAAGTTTCATGAGTACATGCAAGCATGGAGACACAGAGAGGGAAATAGGGGCATTTGCTTTCCATGTAAGACAAGGCTCAGACCAAACAAAGGTGACAGGGAAGCTCACCGAGTCACACGGGTTGTTCTTGCGTTACTTTTTGATGCTGGTTGCTGCATTGTCGCAGGCTGTGGTGCTTCGCCCACACAGCCCGACTGCAGGAGTGTCTCCACTCAAACTGCGCTCAGTTCTGGCACAAACCTTCCAGGCAACAAAAACAAGCACCGTGGCGCAGCCACCATGTCTTTGTTTCATGGCTTTGCCACTAGCTCGAAGAAACAAACATAAATAAGCACAGGAACTAAATCCATGAACAGTCCTGGTGTTCGCTCACGATCAGCCCAATACTCCCGGTTCCTACTTGCTTTACTCAGTTTATTTCTCTGAGTTGTGGATTTAGCTATAGCACGAAAATAAGTTCACAAAACAGACAGTCAGAGAGGAACAATATGGAGCTCTTAAAGACAAACAGAATTTGCAGATCTGCATAAACAAAACATACAATACAGATTCATCTCATCCATAACACACAAAACAGAAAAGGCTCCGCACGTTTAAGTAGGTCATAAAAATTAACTAGGAACCCTATTTTACAACAGCAAAATCTTGACTGTCTTATCTGTTAGATTTACTCAACAAATCTGGCATGTTCACAAGCATTCAGTATGACAGAAGTCAGAAGATTTGGTATTATGGGACAGCGGGGAAAAAACAAACCAGGGAAATGCTGAGAGTCGGTCAGTTCTTCAGCACTGGGACCAAATTCTCCGAACTCCGGTGCACAGCAGTGCTCTGCGGCACTGATCTGTGTTTATTTGGTGACAACAAACACCAATCTGCACACAGCAGAACTACAAAAGCAGTAAAACAAAAAACAAACCTTGCCTTCCATTTGACTTTTTTTCTTTACAGCCCATCAGTCATTCGCATGCGAAGACTCAAACAACTGAGTTCTTCGTGCCACAATCACATCACACAAAATACAGCAGCTAGGTGTTGTTACAAGGATCCCCTTTCAAAACCGTTTTCCTCCTGTTGCGTACAGCCAAAACGCATACGTGGGTGTGTTCTTTGCTGGACCGTGCTCTGACCCGACAGCAGCGCGCTGGAGAAACATTTGCTTGGTGCTGACAGCACGGCTCTCCTTGCTACAACCTCGTAACAAAAATACTTGCTTCCAAAAGGTAAAAAATTAATTCTGAATCTCGTAGAATTATACTATACATGAACACAGCAAAACTTTAAAGAAACAGCAGTGGCAGGGCTCCACAGCTCATCGTTACGGACCAGAACAAATCAACGACTACCTAAGCAGCAGCAGGCAGCTCCACTTCCACCGGCTGCTTCCAACAGGAGCTCCGTGCGTGGCCAGGAGCTCTGTGGAGGACCAGTGACATCTGGTGGCTTCCTGGGACAGACCAGGAACTCCCTGAGGGTTCAACACAGGCTCCCTGAACGCGGCATCCTACATTAGCTGCTCTGGGACTTCTGTTCTTTTTGTTTTCCTATTAAGCCACTGCCAACACAGGAGTGAGCTATGCTCAGAACAATGTGCTCAGCATGCAGTTTCCCCCCCTCATCAAGTGAAGAAGTTGCCATTCCTGAAAGCACGGGGAACGAGGCCATCTTTGAACTCTTCTGCTCACAGCGTGTAAACCGTAATCTTTATATCGGTGTCTTCAAACACTTCCCCGAGTATTGCTGAAACTTTATCCCAATCCAAGCGGTCAAGTCCACACCCAATCCTGGAAAATAAGACACCAAAATAATCGTACTGAGCTCTTCTGGAGCACGCTGTGAACAGCGAGCCCTTCCGGCAGCTCCACTTTTATGTGGCGCTAACTCAACTCACCACAAATCGACATAATGCAGATAAAATACGGCAATAACCAAGCCCAAATTTTGGCTACCGTTAAAACCCACTGGGAAACGCACGCTTCGGTTACACAACTGGATAAGAGTTACATTGAAGCAGGTACTTGAGCTCTTATCTCATGGTGGGGAATCATCTCTCAAAACCCCTTCTGCCCGAGCAACGCTGAATCACAGCACACTGGCTGCCGTTCTTACTTGGGCATGGAGATGTCCGTAACTCCGTTGTTTAGACAGTGAGTTTTCATGGCTTCTAAACTCTTCCGCATATCCTCGTAAGTGGGTTTATGAGAAACTTTCTTCTTTGTAATCTAAGTGTAAATATAAAAGGTCAGCTGTGCCTTTGGTGCGATCGCTGCAACGTGGTTTTTTTTTCAAAGCATGCTCCACCACACTCAGACCGTACGCCCGGAGTCGCTACTACGAAGGAAAAAAGAACTACGCTGCTTGAAGCAGTACAAATTAGCAGCTGGTTCTGTGAACTTCAAAGCGTAAACATGCACACTCAAGGAAGCTCGGCTTCTCAAGGAGGAAGACTTGAGTAATACAGCTCACTTTTTTTAGAAGAACATACTCAAAAAAACCCTCACAGCTCTTAAGGCCCTCGTTACAATATCTAACACAACTTAGTCACACGGAAGCACTGGAGCCCTGTCCTCCTCTTACCAGGTAGTAAATATACCGGTCGTCTCTTTGGAGAACTGCCACCTCTCCCGTTTTCTTTTCTGAAGGGAGAAAGAAAGTGTTACTTTAGAACAGCTGAAGTCCACCACATAAACGTCCCAGCAACCCTCGTGGCTTGGAATACCCTTACTGCCGGGGATCACTTACTCTCAAGCTCCCGCACGCCCACCCCACGTGCACCACTCACGTTGATCCAACAGCTCCTGGACGCCCCCGAACTTCTTCTTGAAGAGCACAGCTATGCCCGCGCCCATGCGACAGTCCTCACTGATGCAATGAGCCAAGGCATCCGTCTGGGGGCACGAGAAAAGGTCTCCCTTAACACACCTGATCTGAAGAGCAACACAGAGAGAAATGGGCAAGCTTAGAGGGCACATGACGATAACAGAACACCTGCAGCTAGGCAAGCCCATGTGGTAACACCTGTGAGGCACCGAGCTTCAGATGCCATCTGAACATTGATTCAGTACGTTGATTCAGTACGAATTGTGAACGTGACAAGCAGATAACTTATCTGCAGGATCAGCTATGGGAATCAAGTGCCAGCTCAGCAGTTCATTTTACACAACCGATAAAGGAAAGTTATGTAATGCAGAGCAGAAGTGGCTTAGTGCACATCCTCAACACGCCGGTACGTCAGCGCTCCGTACACCAGGCATTTAAACACCTCAGCTCTGTGCTGACGTAAAACACGCACATCACTGATGGAGGTACAGAAGCACAGGAAAATTACCAAGAACTTTAATAGCAGTCACTCTCCTCCCCAAAGCTATGTGGCACAACCACCTGTGATGTTATTAGGGAACAAGAACGTCTCTATACAGAGACACCCGTCACAGCAATAGCCCACATAACCCATTTTCTACGCACTCGGTCCCCTTGCTCCTTGAAGACCTGGGTGGCCATGGTAACGTGGGCTATGGTGAAGACTCCCGTGGCTAGAAGGATGACAGAGAGAAAAACAGTTATTAGAACCCCAAACTAGGCAATAAACTCGTGTGACAGAAGGCCCCAGGCTGAGACTGCCTTTATGGGCCAATGTAGGCAGACAAAATGCCCCCTTGGGAAAGAAGGGAGAAAAAAAAGGAGAAAAGCAGCAGGGGGGGGGAGGGGGGAGGGGAGAGAGGAAGCACCCGCAGCACCCCACAGCTCGGCCCGTGAGGCGCCAGCAGGCCCCAGCCCGGGGTTAACGCAGAACCAGCACCCACGGGCCTCGGATCCTGCTCCGGGCCGGAAGTAGACCCGACAGGGGGAAACCCCAACGGGCAGAGCGTGAGGAAGGAGCCGGAGGAGCGGAGCTGGCGCCGCCCCGAGCCTGCCCAGCGCTGCCCACATCGCCCGGCCCGGCCCCGCTTCGCCGCTAGGCCGCGCTCGGCCTCACGCACAAAATGGCCGCCGCCCTCCCTCTCGGCCGCCTCTCTAGGCAGCCTGGAGGACCTCCCTCTCTATGGTACCCGCCCAGAACATTCCGCCGGCCGCCCCACGGCGCACGCGCGAGGCGCTGAGAGGCGGGGCCGAGGTGGAGGCGGGAGGGAAGGGGTGGAGCCGGAGCGACGCGTGCGCACTGCGGGCCGCAGCCTCCCTGCGAGCCGCCCTCCCTTCCCACGGCGCATGCGCGGAGGCCGCGGGGGGGCGGGGCCTTCCTCCGAGGGGGCCACGTGCGGGAGGCGGGGCCGGCGGGAGGCGGCCTTTGTCCGGGGTTGGGCGCCATTTTGCGCGGAGGCGCTGATTGGGCTGCGGCGGGCGGCGGCGGAGCCAATCAGTGGCGGGGCCCAACCGGGGGAGCGAGGCCCGGGTGAGCGCGAGCAGCCAAGATGGCGCCCCCAGCGCCCCGGGCGGGGCCGGGCGGGGGCAGGGGGCCGGGGGCGGCGGGGGGCGGCTCCGGGGCAGGACGGGGCAGGAGGGGACCCGGGGGAACGGGGAGGCCCCATGGGGACGGAGGAGTACCGGGAGGTACCCGGGGGACGAGAGGGTACCGGGGAGGAGGCTGCGGAGGGCACCGGGAGGTGCTGGGGGGCTGGAGGGGAAGGAGCGGGGCAGGCCCGGGGCAGGCCCGGGGCAGGGCCCGGTTTCCTTCCGCCCCCCCGCCCTTCCCTCCTTCCCCCGTAGGGCCCGGTGTTGCCCGTACGGGGCCGCTGGGGGACGGTAGGGCTCCGCCCTCGGGAGGGGGAGCCTTGTGGTATCCAGTGGTAGGGCCCGAGGGAACGGCCTCGGGTTGGGCCGGGGGGGGGTCAGGTGGGCAATGAGGAGCCATTTCTGCTCGGAAGGAGCGGTCAGGCCTTGGGACGGGTTGCCCAGTGGGGTGGTGGGGTCACCGTCCCTGGGGGTGTTCGGGGAGAGGTTGGGCGTGGGTTAGTGGGTGACAATGGTGGTAGGGGGATGGCTGGACCAGGTGATCTTGGAGGGCTTTTCCAGCCCTAATGATTCTAGGATTCCTGCTGCCAGATGGGCACCTTCTCCTCTTCATCCTCCTCATCCCCTTCTCTCCCTCCCCATCCCACCACCAAGGTGGGCAGGGGGCTCCCCCCTTCCCCCGGGGGTCCCAGTGCCAGGCACCAAATGGTGCCGTGAGCCCCCACCTGGGGGGTGCTGCCCCCAGGGAGCTGCAGCCCTGCTGAGGAAAGCCCCAGGGCCCAGGCTCTTCTGCCACACGGTAAAAATGCCCCTGGGTGAACCTCCCTGCAGTGCAAGTTGGGTACGGAGACCACAAACAACACACGGGTGCCACACGTTGGGCGCTGCTCAGTGGGAGATGAGGCAGGGGCGTCTGTGTGCTGCCGTTCAGTGAAATCCTGTCCTCGGCTTTGTGGGGGCGGCTGTCCTCTGCTGGTGTCCTTTGAGGGCTGTGATCGGCCCAGGAGAGCTCTGCCAATTCCCTGATTTTCCTCCAGGAAACGTGGGACACATTTTTCAACGGTACTTCCGTGCTGACTAATCTCTAGCCTAGGGAACCACTCCTCTAGGTTGAATCGCACACAAACACATGAATAAAACGAGCTCTTAAGCCATCTTCAGTGCAGGCAAGGGCCCGGCGGGGAGGAGCTGACGGGCGAGCTCAGTGGGAGGAGCGTGCCCGTGGAAGCAGAACGCCGATGGCTGAATTGAGCTTGGATAGAGAAACGCGGCTGCTCTCCTGCTTTAATGGAGGAGATGAAGCAGTCCCTCGGAGGACGATGATCCGGCACGTGTAAAACCTTCCGTGTGTAACGCTGGCTAGCCGCAGCTCGTGCAAAGGATCAGGACTGTGATGCTGCTGGGTTTTTTATGCAAACAAGATAGGGGCTTCACGCGGGGCGCTGAGAAGACGCGTTCCCAAGTATTCCTGTCCCTGTGCTGAATGTGGTGGTAAGAAAGGCAGAGAACTTGGGGCAAATGCAGGTCAGCGGCGTCCTGTGCTTGGTACTGACACTTCCCTGAAGAATGAGATGTGGGAGCCGTTTCCTGGTAGCCCCCCAAGCATTTAGGGCAGAAGTGAAGTGTATTTTGGCAATCCCTGGAAAAACTGTTACTAAATGGGCCGAGGATGGAGTTAATGCTGCATCCAAATGAGGCGCCTTTCTGTGCTGGGACTCACGGGGTTGGTGTTGCTGCATCCCAGTTGTGATCTGATCCTTACTCTGGTGCAGCTGGGTGTTACGGCCCCTGCAGTAAACCTGCTTCTGACCTGTTCTGTTACAAGCTGCTTTTTGTCTGTTCCTTCAGAATTACGCAGCGTTGGGTGCTAACACCGAAGAAATCGGTGCTGAATAAAATAACTGGGTTTTATAGGGTTACAGGAGTAGGGTGGCGTCGCCAAGGTAATGCAAGGCGCTGAAGTACAGAGGATATTGTAAAGTTCGGGAGCAGGGAACGCGAGCGGTGTCGCTACAGCAGGTCCCTCTGTGTCTGCTACAGCTAGAGGAAGTCGGGACTGCCTGTCGTGTTTCTTTGAAGGGGCCTGTTGCTTTTATTTTGGTTGAAAAAAATGGAAGTCATGCTCCGTGGTTTCACTAGAGCACGTGCTCAGCCGTGGGTTAATCAAGTGCATCATTAAGAGTAACAGGAAGAATCCTTCCTTTGTCGATCTGAGCAGAAATGTTGGGGAGAAGGAGGTTATGGAGCCAAGCGTTCTATTTCAGCGCCGTGTTCTTCGTGTGGCTAGGCAAGAGTCCAAGAAACGAGAGGTCTCCTCTCTGTTCCCAAAATACAGGAGAGGAGCAGGAGAAGGAAGAGAGGAAAGGAGGCAGAGCTGTGGAGTTGGGGGAGGAGAGCCTGTTCCACTTAGCTTTGTTGAAGTCTCAAAATCGCGTTCGGTTTTACACCTAACCCTTGCGTTGAGTGATTTTAAGAGCAATCGCCGCCCTCCTCCGGCAGTAAGGCTGTAGGAGCCGTCCGTAGGCCAGAAGGTGCAGAGTAAAACACGCAGGTTTATAGCTGTTACTTGAAGATACCTACAGAGCTGAGTTTGAGATGATAACGTGGTTTTTAAATCAAAATTCCAGCTTTGTTAAGAAATAAGCGCGGTGCCGTGGAGGAGGGAAGTCCTTGGCGAAGCAGCGGCAGCTCTGGCTGTGTGGCTGCGGGCGAGGCGTCACCTCGCTGGTAGCAGGTGGTTTGCATTCCAGCTGCCGTTTCCAGCTGATCATTTCCCAGCCCTGGGACAATTACCACGTGCTTTTTTTCCTCACCAGCTACGCGGACTGAGGCGTGCCTGGATCAGCGTTGGAACTGAAGCGCCATGGAGCAGTACACAGCCAACAGTAACAGCTCCACAGAGCAGATCGTCGTGCAAGCTGGGCAGATCCAGCAGCAGGTACGGGAAGTTGAAGGGGGTGATTGGGCTCTGCCGGTGCCGAGCTGCAAACCTGCTTCTTCTCAGAGCTCCGCAGAATCAGCGGGATGCTTCACAGTGCCGTCGGGATGGCTGTTCACCTGGCTCGTGGCAGTGGAGCAGTTTAACATGGAGTCGTTTTATCATTGAACTCAGAGAAAACAGGCTTTAAAAAAATAATAAAACACCTACCTGTAATTTTATTAATGTAACTTCATGGTATATGTTATTGAATTTCAGTGGAGCTGGGAGTTGGCAGACTGGAAGTGATGTGAAGAAAATACCAAATCCTCTGAAAATGGAGGAAACAAAATCTTAATCCAAGGAGTCCGTTGTCCGCAAGGCACAATGCACATTTCCCCCCAAACTGAAGTAAATGTTGTTCAAGCCAATGGCTTTTCTCCAGCTTTCTCAAACTGAAATCCCTCAGTTTAGTACTGCAGATAGATCAAAATTGACCCAGTACAAGAACTGGGGGGAAACAAAATAGCTAAAAACCACCTTGCATCTGTGGATGAATTGATCTGTTCCAGAAAGAACTCCCTAGTTTACGTGTTAGCGTGCAGGCTGGTCGCTTGGGTTTTGTTCTGTTTTGCCTTGTTTTTTTTAAGGCTTGTAGGTTTTTAGTGTTACTGAACTTCATCCGTTCACACAGGGTGATACATTCTGAGATGAGCTGTGCTGCTGCTGAATTTTTGGTGCATCCTGTGTTCATTCAAGGCAAGAGGCGTTTCTTAGCTGGTCTCGCACGTGGATGAACCACTGGTTATGCTCCCAGCGAGACGTACTTTGCTTTGTCAGCGGCCTATTTGAGGTTTGATAGCTGGGACCAGCTTCTTGCACTGCACTGAGCTGGAGAACAAGATTATAGTTCAGGATGGAAAACGACAAATTAAGAATGATCAAAAATACCCGCTTCCAGCAGGCAACCAAAGTTCCCTTTGGCTTTATTGATACTTTGTAGGTAAAGGGCATTAAACGTAGATGAACTTCTTTCATTCTAGTTGGTACTCTCAAAGCCCGTGTCGTACTGTACACAAAACGTTTTTCTAAGCTGTTTTAATAGGCCGGCTGTAGTGCAGCCTCTAGTAGAGAGATGTCGTACATCTCCCCAAAAGCTAACGCCGTTAACGTTGATTATTTTGGGACTCTTACTAAAGAGGCTAAAGATAGACGAGGCTTTTAGATTTAGCTGCTCTTGCGACCTGTCAAGATCATCCCTGAAGGTCAGTGGTGGGAAGGCGATGCAGAGGTGACACAGATGAAGCCTGTAGTCTTTGCTGCTCTTCTGTGCAGGAAGAAACGTACGGCCTTCATTGTAACTAACGGGCAAAAATCTGGGAAGTTGCACAATAAAAAGTTGAGCAGTGAAAGGAGACGTTCTGCAGAAAGGTAGGGGTCTAAGACAACGAAGCTGAATTTTTAAGTTCTGGAAAATGACCTCACATGTTCTTGGTAACCAATTTCTGTCTGGGATGCTGAAGGCTGTCAGTGTCATACCCAGGTCTGCCAGTGTTCTGTTCTTAGATCTAAGTGTAATCACATTCCGTATGTTCCGAGAGCAGCATATATGAATGCTAAAATTCCTCCTCTTCCAGCAAAGTGTGGTTGTCTCTTGTCTGAGCTGTGCATTTCCATGTTTCAAGCTATTCCTGTTCCTGTTCCCAGCAGCAGGGTGGTGTCACTGCTGTCCAGCTGCAGACTGAGGCTCAGGTGGCATCCGCCTCAGGCCAGCAAGTCCAGACCCTCCAGGTAGTGGTGATCTCTCTGATTGTGTTTATGTGAGCACTGCATGACTCTCCCCATCACCACATATCTAATGCTGTGTTTCTTGCGGGGTTTGAAATAGGGGCAGGAAAATTGGTGGCCAGTATTAATATTACATGCTTGATGTGAGCTCTCTGTGAAGGTTACAGCTTTTCATTGCATCTCGGGTGCATTCGTTGAGTCCCAGCCATTGTAATTCTGAAAGCAAATAGTGGTTGAAATGGGACTCAAGATAAATAAAACTCAGATAATGAACTCAAAAGGCAGAACTGAAGTGATGCAGCCCAAAGGTTCTCTCTGCTTTCAATACCGGATTTCTGGTACCCACTGTGAGCAGTTCCGTGTCCTCCCTACGTGAAAGGGACAGAGGTGGCAGATGAGCCACCAGCTTCACGAGTGAAACTTCTCCACCTGTGATTGGAAAAGGTACCTGGGGATAGCATTAGCTCCTGCAGGACTGGGATGGCTGATCTCTTATTGATAACAACACGGAAACCCAGGAGTGTGCGTTCTAACAACAAACACCAGAAATTGGAAGGAAATGCAAGGTCATTTCAAACCCTGATTTGTTTCAGAGTGAAATGTTTTGTGTCTTGCAACACAAACGTTACTTCATTAGCTCACGGAGGAGACCTGTAAAGGAGTTGATAAACCCTGGGCAGTCGTAGCAATTTATTAGCACATTGTGCGCTCAGTATTTTGGTTTTGTTTGAGGCTCGAACGGACTTGCCAGGTGTAAAGTTGAACACAGCATTTTTTATGTTTGGAGTTGAAACACGGAAAGCTGGCTGACTTAAATCGCTTGGGTCACTGTGCCCTTCCAGTCCCCCCCACCTGGTTTTGTTGTTGTTTTTGCTTGCTCTAATGCATTAACAAGACTCCCGGAATGTGCGTTCATCTCCCTGCTTTTTGGATGTAGTCCTGCTGACTGCTTCTCTCTGGCTGACACGAGCATGCTTTTATCTCCCGTCATTCAATAAAGTTCCACCAGTTCTGCTAGTGACTCCGATGTGATAGTGACAAGGCTGAGGGACGGAGCGGCGTAGCAGGGCTGTGGGGTGACCTGTGAAGTCCCAGTATTCTACTTAACCCTGCTGGCTCTCGAGGTCCCGCTGTGGTGCCGTTTGGAGATGTTAACGTGTAGCTCACAGAGGTGTTTCAGCTCTGGGAAGTGAGGACTATTTTTTTTTTAAGGCCTTCAGAATGCGATGAAAATCTGTGCCGGTATTTAGTCTGGTGTTCTACAGCGAGAGTGGTTGCAGAGCAAACGTTCAGTATTGCATGCTCTTGACATCTACAGCTCAAAAACCCAAGAACTCAGCGACTTAGTTCAGAAACAAAAGCAACACAACCTGGGGCCCGGCTAAGGGCGATTACCTGCTCCATGAGCCTCATCGCACGTTTCAGCTTGCTGTAGTCTTTTCAAAGATTTGTTTGGGGGAGTTTGGGGAATTAGCAGGTGAGGATGCTTAAGGAGAGACGTTTCCCCTTGCCTTTCTTTTCAGTAGCCTTTTTCCTCGTGGCCAGCTGCAGTGACCTTTAATGCAGAACTTAGAGATCTGCTGCAAGCCTTGTTGGTCCCAGAAGCGGCTGCTGCACGCGTTCTGCTGCTCTTCCTTACTGAACTACATTTGGTGCTGTTAATATAATTTCATTTAGTAACCATGAGAAGGTTCCCTAAGAATATCACCTGCTGTAGCTACTGGTTAGGAAATGGAGATGGTTTAAGCATGAGAGTGGAAGCTCTGCAGTCTCTGCCAGAGTGGCCTATTGAGAGCTCTTCCTGTTAGGAGCCCCAGTCAAAGATCAGTAGAGGTGTGGTTAATGAAGCTTCTTTCATAACACTTTGCTCTTGGGCCGTGCATGAGCGTAGTTAGCGTGTCTGAAAAAAATAGCCATGCCTTTCCAGCTTTATTGCAGTTGGATGGGAGGTTTGGGTTAGACTGCAGCAGAAAAAGTTAATTTAACAAATCCAGCAGCACAGCATGGAAAAAGCTTTAGAAACTAAAGGCATCGGTGCTGGTGTGCAGCCCAGTTGAGGGACTGTGGCTCGGTTTCTCTGGTCACCGCGTTGCAGTAGGTAAGCACTCATCCTCACGTGGCAGCCGCTCTAGGTTCTGCTGTCACGCCACCAGACGTCTTCATTGTCCTGTTTGTGTGTGTTTGTTCTTTCTTTCCTGTTTCCTAGGTCCAGGGTCAGCCGTTAATGGTGCAGGTGAGCGGAGGCCAGCTGATCACATCAACCGGGCAGCCGATCATGGTGCAGGCGGTGCCCGGCGGTCAGGGCCAGACAATCATGCAAGTCCCGGTTTCCGGCACCCAGGGACTGCAGCAGGTGAGATAACCTGAACTGGATTGAGATGAATTGCAGAGAATGAGCTGTGATGTTCTTACCCTGTCAGACAGAGTGTGTTTGCCTCAGCACTGTTAAAATAAACCGGGCAGCTCTGGTTGTTTTCCAGCCGTGGATCTGCCACGGTGAGCTATTGAAAAATGCAACTGAGACGTGCTTCGTGCTTGGTTTTCGTATTGTAAGGGATGGTGCAAACCTTTTAAGTGCAGTCCATCAAAATATAGCTAGAGTTTGGTGTGTTTTTTTCACTGACCATTACAGTGTAGTTGGTTTGGTGCCTACCCAATTTATGGCTAAGAAAGTGGATTTTAAAAATTACTTTTTTAAAAAAGGAAACTTCTGAAGTAAATTCTTGGGCTCGAGTCCATCTGTTATGTGATGGCTGAAGGTGCATTTAAACATCTCCATTGCAAAGAAAGTAATAGTGTAGAAGGAAGTCTGATGATTTTGATTAGAAACAATTATTTTTAAATACTTGACAGTTTTTAAATCTCAGCGGGTGCTCAACGTGTGTTCCCCCAAAGTAAGGGAAGAGCTGTAATGGCCGCTTAATGAAAGTGTTCGGTGATTAGCGAAGGTTTAGGAATGAAGTTCTGCACGGTCCAGCCAGGCACACGTCGTGTTCGTGTTGTGAGAGGTTTATTTAGTTACGGAATTCAGTTTCCTTGAATGAAAGACAATATTTTTGGGGTCAGGTTCTTTACAGTCTGGTTGTTGAGGAAAGTCTGTAAGTTGTTTTTTAAGCAGAAGCAACGAACAATGTTCCAGCTTCTCTTTGTTTCTCACAAATATTGACATTGATGGAAAGACTTCTCCGCATAGCTGAGAATATTTTTATATATGTCCAGGAGAATTTCTGTGTGCTGGATAATTAACACTCCACAGATAACTTTAAATCTTACTCTACTTTTTTTTCTGTGACCTGAGTATTGTTATGCCTAGTTTCATGTGACTAATTTATTTCTTTGACCGTTTTACTGTGTAAGCAGCGGAGAGTTGCTAGGGCACGATGACACTGGCATGTTACATTCCTCTGTTCTGTGTGGTCCTGACAGCTGTTGCGTCAGTGACTGCTGTGTCGTAGAGAGGAGTAAATTAAAACTCCTCGTTGCGAAATGGAAAACCGAGAAGAATCAGTGCTTTCTTTGTAACAGTAAATCATCCGCAGAGATGATGTGGTAATGCTGAGGCCAAGGAGGGAGAAATAAGAGGTATAGTTAATGTTCCTTTCTGACTCTTTCTTCCACAGATTCAGTTGGTCCAGCCAGGTCAGATTCAGATTCAAGGTGGGCAGGCTGTGCAGGTACAGGGGCAGCAGGGCCAGACCCAGCAGATCATTATACAGCAGCCACAGACTGCAGTTACTGCTGGCCAGACACAGGTAACTGCACCAGCATGAAAGGGTTTTCTTGAGAGGCGTAGGAAGAGAAACGTGACAAATGACTTAAGATGTGGTTAAGTAAAAAGGAAAAAATGTAAATTAATGTCAAGGAGAACTTGAGAATAAAGTTAATATTTTTGTAGTGTTCTCATGCATAACTCTGGGACAGGATGAATAGACTGCATGTTTTTATCCATCGTGTTTCTGTATATTTGTTCACGGCTGTTTTCATCTCTCTGTTGAAATTTGACCAAGTATTGCTAATTTCATACTTGCGCCATTTTGTGAAATAATCTAGTCGTGCCTGGGTTTTCTGCTGTTTTTGTTTAGGACCAGAATTAAATTTCTGAGCAGCCTAGTTCTTCCTTGAACATATTGCTAGTGAGACAGGAAACCTAGAACTTGTTTCTTTGAATGTTAAGTACTGCGGTGTTAGAAAAAGTTCATTAAACGTGCTTCAGGTACCTTCTGTTCAATTCAGTGGGTTTGAGCTCCATCCTATTTCTTTATGCTGGTAATAAAGCAAAAGAAATACGTGCCTGAAACGTCATAAGCACTGCGTGTTAATTCAGGAATTGTGAAACTTGGGAAAGAAGCAGTTTATAAAAGTTACTGTGTTCTTTGTTTTGTTTAGACTCAGCAACAAATAGCAGTTCAAGGACAACAGGTAGCCCAAACGGCTGAAGGGCAGACCATAGTCTATCAGCCAGTCAATGCTGATGGAACCATTCTCCAACAAGGTAGGAGCCTTGGTGCAAAAATTCAGGACTTCTCCAGATCTGTTTTACAGATTTTACTGCCGTGTAATTATTGTCAAAGAAAACAAAGCTGCGGTGTTGGTGGTAACGCGGTGATTGTTCTGATGTGAATTGTTGTCATAGCGAATGGCAGAAGAAATGTTGGTTTTTACACAGGGATTTAGCAGGTAGTTTTTTCCCCAGAAAAATATCAAAAATTGCTTTTTTCTTCAGCAAGGTCTATTAGAATAGAAGCACTTGAGTTTGCTTTTACACTTCAGAATACTTTCCTGAGGCTGGGATGACTGTGCAGACCCAAAAAATACCGAGCATGAGGAGCAGGTGATGGAATTTAGTTAAGAACTCGCATTTCCAAATCCTTCTACATCTTATGAAAGGGTGAATGAGTGACAAACAGAAGTGGGACTAATGGTGTTCCCTTCTTTCTGTGTGCGTGTTTTTGTTTTTCTTTTCTTCTTCTTTTGTGTTTTATTTTCTTAAAGTTACAGTCCCTGTTACAGGCATGATCACCATTCCAGCAGCCAGTTTGGCTGGAGCTCAAATTGTCCAAGCGGGAGCCAACACCAACACCACCAGCAGCGGACAGGGGACCGTTACAGTGACGCTGCCAGTTGCTGGAAATGTTGTCAACTCCGGGGGCATGGTTATGGTATGCATTTAACTTCCAGTTGATCTCTTTAAAGGTGGAGCTTTGAGGTGTCTGTGCACAAGCCACTGTCAGAGATTCTTGTCGACTTCATATGGTCGGTCGTCTAGTAGCTACCAGGAGTTTAAATGACACAAGTTTTCAGTTTCAGTGGCCTCTGTCCTGTTGTGGTTTGTTTTCCTGTACTTTTGTTCTACTACAAGAATTGAGTTCAAAAATCTAGAAGCTGAAATTCCAAATAAGCTGTTAACGAATGAGCGGACATTTAGAAAGATTGATTTGACTCTTGTGTTTCTTGAGGATGCCTTAGTCGTGCTTTTTCTGATCCATAGGAACCCGTTTTCTGCCAGTTCCTACTTCTTTGTAGTGTGATAGCTTTTAACTTGCACTTCACTGTTCATCCCCACTAGAGGTCAGCATCTCTACAAGTAATAAATGCTTAAGAACTGTTAGGAAATTATCATATAAATTAACTGATAACCAGAAAGAAGGGGAAGTGATGGCATGTCCTGGATGCAGATTGTGCAAGAAGCAGTAACGTGGTCATAGAATTGTAGATTGTATTGAACTTTGAGTATTATCGGGAAAAAAGCAAGCACAGATGATGTGTGATTGATCTGCTTAAATTTGTCCTGCAGCTTGAGAAGTTGGAGAACAACTGTATTGCTTTCAGTTTAAGTAGGTACATTACCTGAAGAAAAAACAAACCCTTTCCATTGTAAACATTTTAATTATTTTTGCATTCACTTTTTGTTCCAACCGCAAGTACTAAAATCATTCTTCTCTGTATAGATGGTACCTGGGGCTGGATCAGTACCAGCTATCCAGAGAATACCTTTGCCTGGAGCAGAGATGCTCGAAGAAGAGCCCCTGTATGTAAATGCCAAACAGTATCACCGGATCCTTAAGAGGAGGCAGGCACGTGCGAAGCTTGAAGCAGAGGGGAAAATTCCCAAAGAAAGAAGGGTGAGAACGTAACTCAGATCTGATGCAGGGTTGCTCTATGAGAAAGGCACAGAAAAGCATCTCTACCAGAAAAACAAGGATTGGAGTCATGCAATCGTAGTTGATTGCATGAGCAATCAACTGCAATTTTTCTCGTTGATGAGCTACATCAGAGTGACTTCTTTGTGTCCCTTGGTGGCAGTAGTGCTTCTTTTCCATATGTTGAGTTGTTGAGTAGGTACGGAACTGTGTTGCAAAGAGGCAGTTACTGTAAGTGTTTTGTCTCGGGGTGGGTGGGGAAGGATGGGATCCGGGTGGGCTCTTCTAGCGAGTCAGGAATTTCCCCGGCGTTCCTAGTTCAGTAAATCCAAGTAAATGGGAAGTGCAGGCTGCTCTCATTGCTCTCCTCTTCCACACTGTGACAGAAATACTTGCACGAATCTCGGCATCGTCACGCCATGGCCAGGAAGCGAGGAGAAGGTGGACGGTTCTTCTCACCAAAGGAGAAGGACAGCCCTCATATGCAGGTGAGCGGAGTTTTGTCTGTCCTTTGGACAGGTGACACTTCTGTTCATTCAGAATGCACTTTTGGGGTGTATTTCTACTGTTGTCCCTGTTCTTTTTTGGGGCTAGGCTGCTGACTTTTGTCCCTCTCTGCCCTTGGTTTTATGTTTCAAGCATTGTAAAGAAACATTCTTGTAGAGAACAAGCACCTATTTGCCTGGAGTAATTCATTCATTGTCATGTTGATAGAAATGTTTTCACTTTGTTACACAGGTAGAGGATGCTTGCACTTGTTGTCCTAAGAAATAGCGTCTGTGCAGCTGTTCTGACAGCGTACCAGTCTCCTTTTTAGGACATGTTGAGGGTAGAGGTGCCTCATCTTGCTCGTGATGGAACGTCAGTGTCTGATTCTTAGTTGGGTACTGATTGATATATAAAAAGCACAAGAAAGGTTTTTCAAAGGAGGGAATGTAACAGGGTAGAAATAGCAATTGTTGCTAACTGGTGCTTTAAAGCAGTCCCATGGCTTCAGTGGAAGAGTGTTCCTCACTCTAAAATGAAATCCTTCCCAAGTGCCAGAACCAGACCTAGACCTACCAGCAGCAGGTTTTCCCAAGTACCAGAAACAAGACATTATTAGGAATTACTAAGATTTATGTATCCCAGTTCTGTTGTAAAAATGTGACCTGCTTGGAGAACAGAGGAGGAGGTGTTACAGGAGTATCTTCTATGGAAGTAGGTGTGTGATTCTCTGCTGTTACAGAAAAGTGCATGGCGTGTATAAAATCCATGTATTTTGTATCTGTAGGATCCATCTCAGGCCAACGAAGAAGCAATGACACAGATGATCAGAGTCTCCTAATCACTGCTTAAAGAAAAACGAAACTGAATTCCTGTCCCTTCTGCAAGTCTGTCCTCCCTTACCAGTGCATCAAGCAAGTCTTTCAATGGGACAATCGCCGTATCGCAGCCTATCCTTTTCTACAGAGCAAGCACCACGTTTTCAGTGTGTGGTCAAGATTTTAACTGCAGTTGACTCAACAAACAGAAACTTAATGACTTTCTTGGTATACTCTGATTCAGCGCAGGGATTTCAAAGTCTGACTGCTCATGCCTTTTTTTCTTTATAACATCTCTTGCATTAAAATTGGCCGTGGTGAGAGTGTGCCACTGACTGACCAGCAATAACTGGCATGCTGAAGCAGGGCCAGCAAAGACCTCTTGGAGTTGTGGCCCTTCTGTACAGAGACATAATCCAACTTAGAGCAACCAGCACTGATGTGACTACACCACAGTACTTTGTTTTCCCAGTAGAGACTTACTTATATCCACTTCTTACACCGTTGGACCTCACTGTCAACTGAACTGTTCACTGCTCTTGCATTTGCGCTTGTGAGACTGACAGAAACTGAAGGGGGTTCTCTTAAGCTCTGCTCTGTAAAATGGGTAAACAGCAAGCTCTGCTCTGGGCAAAGTTCAGCCGTCAAGTCAAAATAATAGAAACGGTTTGAGGTTATTACAGGACTTGATTTATTGTGTATTTGGTCCAAGAAGTACAGGGAGAGGTTTGATGTGAGGATAAGGATTTAACTAGTAAAAGCAATGTTCTGGTGGTTCTTGGTATGTTTATCGCTAGCAGTTGATGCTTTGGAAGAAGAGTGGATGGTAGTATAAACGGATTAAAACTTCCAAGTGAGTATCTTTCTTCTAACCTGCCAGTCCAGTGCATGGTTTCTCCAAAAGAAATAAAATCTGCAGTCCCAGAGTGATAGCACTTGACCATCTTTTTGACAGTGTTTCTTGATGTCTGTTCTAAATCAGTTCCAAAAATTCTCTCCGGTGCAGAGTGAGGGTTTGTTTCAGGACAGCTCAGCTCATCCTGATGTAACTGAAGGACTGTTAAAGAAATGAAGGCAGATAGTGATGAACCTTTCAGGCTTTTTACAGACTGTCCTCTTAAATAAGAATTTAAAAAGTGGCACTTCAGGAAGGAGGAGAACTTGTATTTTTAAAAAAGGGATTTTCCATGACGTATGGCTGGTTTCTGGCTGCATTTTGACAAAGCTTAGCTTTATCTTTCAGTTGCTAATGACAGATTTTTAAGCTTGCTCCATTCTTACTGATGTGAAACGTGGTGATGGAGGCGGTAGTTCAGGAGCCTTTTAGCAGATGACACTTACATCCTTCCATGCCCATCTTCTCCCATCTTGACTGAATTCTGACTGTGTGTCACCTGCATAGTCTCCTCTCTTCCATTTTTTGTGTTTTGTAGTTAAAACTGAGTCACAGCCCTCAAGCATGGGCTTGGAAATAGAGCCAGATGTGGCTGGGGGTCTGGAGGGTGTTGATTAAAAACACAAAAAGGGAAAGTGTCAGAGGGGAGAGGTTTTATTCTGGGGAAAATAGCCAAGGAGAGGAGAGACTGATTTAAATTTGGTGAACTTTATTTCCATGTGAAAAGAGAAGTAAATGCAACTTAGAGTTTTCTAACTATATTATCTCCCTGTTACATTTTTCCCATTTACTGAAAGCTTATGGCTAGAAGCAAAACTGGAGAAATCAGCAAGTGCTAAAAGGCTGGGAGGATACAAAAAGACCCAGCTTTGACCATTCTGTTAAGGTAAAAGAGAAATACACTAAACCTACAAGTATGAAAAGATGGGAAGAAATAAGAGGAAGGAACAGAAATGTGGAGAGATGTTAGGTGCTACGCTGCCAGCAGGCAGCCTGGGAGGCAGAGTATTCCTGCTTAGATACTAAGGAAGGCAGTGCTTTGATCGGCCACCTCTGAAGTACGTAGTGAAAGTACCGAGAAGAAAAGCAGATTTGGTATTTACAGTTAGCTGGGTTTTGAAATGAAGTTGATTCTCTTCTGAACTTGTAGCTCGGTGTTCTTACCCTGACTACATCTGACACAGTGAACTGAAACTGAGAAACTTCTGTGCAGGGACATCTGCAGCTATAGGAGGAGGTGGAAGCCTTGTTCTAAACCTTTTGTTTGGAATTTTGTCTTAAATTACGTCAGTAATCCAACGCTCTTCTCACAAATTTTCCATGAGGGCTTTTTCTAACTATTCAGAAAGCATTGATGGCATCGTTGGTGCCTTTGGTTGCTTCTGCCTTAAAGTACTTGGCCAGTTGGTGCTCGTTTTCTTCAGTTGGCAACTACAAAATCTGCGCCTGGCGTTTCTTGTGAGGTCACCCATTTCAGGTCTTTCAGTGAAGGAATGACAACTTCTGCTTTAGTTGAATTTGCAGCATTATTGTAAATACTTTTTGAGAGCATCTGTACATTTTGTCAGTAGAATATTCATGTGCTGAAGCAAGACAGCCTCTCCATTACCTGTCTGCTCTTCAACTGAGAGCTGATCTCTGTCCTGGAGAGCCCCCTCAGAGAGCTGGGAGTTAGAGAAGCAGAGTTTATTGCTCTGACATATTAATGCTTTCTCTCCTTCCCTTTCTCTTTTTTTTTTCTCTTTTGTGAATAATTACATCTTTAATTCTTAAAGAAGTTGTGAACTTCTTCAGAGCAGCTAGAGCTTTTTTTCCCAGGAAGCCCTTCATACAGAGGTTCTCTGATCTGTTGTAGAAAGTGTATTAAGGCCTACGGGTTTGTGTTATTTAGGAAGTCGTACTGTTAATACTTTAGCGACGTGAAAGCCTGAATGCTACCGTCAGGTTTTGCATTTGCTTTAGGTTGTGTGTGTTCACTTCTAAAAGTAGTGTTTGCTTGGTGAGATTGGAGGTGTCAGTCAATGTGATTGACCCACGTTACCAGCAGTCTGCTTTCTTTTCCTGGGTAAACTTGTTAAAGTGGAGACATCACCAAGTTCAAACCTCTCTAGTGATTAAATGAGAAATCTCTGTGGATTGGCTACACTTGAGCAAAATCTCCACTTTGGGAGTGCATAAAAGTGTGGATGAGGATAAAAGAATAGGCTTGGGGAGAATGTGGAATGTAGTTGGTAGACCAAGGAACCCTGGAGCAGTGAACCTATCAAAAACGAAAAAAACACTTGTTCAAAGAATGAGATGTAGAAAATGGTCCTCAAGTGATGCTAAGCTAAGCGGCTTCAAGGCTTTGCATGTTAAAAAGAGGGGAGGGTGGAAAAAATGTTCTTGTGAATGGGTGGGGGGGGTACTGAGATTTGCGTAATGTAAGGCAAAGTTTGTATATAGTTAAAAGTTTATAATTTTTTTTATATAATGCATTTTTTCAAGTGTATTTTGGTCTTTAATAGATGCAATTGTAAGTACTGTGTACACTATCCAGCTAATAAAAATTTATAAACCAAGAACCAGCTTTGGCTGCACTATTGAATCCTTCTGCTCCCTGCAGTCGGGTGGCAGGAGCAGCGGTGTGAGGGCAGGCAGCGGTTCTGGCGCCAGCGAGGCATCCTGAGGCAGCTTCGTCTTTGCCCCTGAGCCTGGCTGCTGTCCTCACGGGACAGACCCGGGCAGCTCAGCACCTGGTTTTGCTCCATCCCCATCCCACCGTTGCCTGAGGGGCTGCATAGTTAAGCTGAACATAATAAGCTGAACATAGTTAAGGCTAGATAGACTAACTATGGTTGCTAATTCCAGCTACCTAAAAGTGTGATACTGAAGGGACAGCTGCTGCCTCACACGCTGGAGGCAGTTCCAGTACCACAGCACTTGCTGGGCTGGAGAAGTCAGCAGCAAAGTGTTGCAGTGTGTGCCACACTTAAACCATCCATTAAGTCTAACTTAGTTCACCATAGCGTAAAGGGTATGAAAAACACCAACCGAAAGAGACCTTACTGCACTATATAGCAGAAAAAATTCTTGGGAGATCCCAGAATGACAGCACTTAACAGCTAAAGCATTAGAAAAGTGCTTTCTAAATAGCAAGCAGGATTGTACTTCACTTGTTTAAGTACTTCACCCAAGAGGACAGAGCAACACACACAGCTGAAGACAACTGTTGCTCTCAGAATTCTTATTTATTAAGAGCAGAAAGGAAATTTTGCTTAAGTTTTATACATAAAAAAGTAAACAGTAAAATCTTCTTTTTAAAGTCTTTCCACTGAAGAAAATTGAGAAATAAGTTGTCTTTTAGATAACGTTTATTTAAAAAAATAAAATTAATTGACAAAGATACCACACTATTTTGCATGCCGGTCATCCCTTCCACTTGCAAAACCCTGTTCAACATAATCTTCAGCAAGAAACTGCTTCCATCAGCAATTCTTAAGCAAATGAACCACATCAACCTGGACTCAAACCTTGACAGCTGCTTCAGCTACACAAGCTAGTGCGATATCTGTTGTTACCAGCTCAGGTCTTTAGTAAATGAATTTCAAGTGGACACTAAACAAGTATTTCACTAAGAGATGATGAAATATTAAAATTAAAAGCAAGTCATATTGCAGCTGTAATTATACTACATTAGAAACTTCAGTTGTTGGGGATCCATTCACCATATATAGATTATTTTGTAATCAAGGTAATTACAAAGAGAGCATTACTCCCTGCATGCTTTCCTGGGCTTGGAACCAACAGAGTTGACTACATGTAGAGTTGACTAGGGTGTACTTGGAATTCACTCTCTCAGGCAGGAGACTAGTTAAGGAGTGTTACTGATAACAAAGAATAAAAGTTATACAACATTGATTATTATAAATTATTTTGTTCTTATCCTCTTTTTGCCTTAGTCTCCTACACATCTTGACTTGGCTCATGTAGAAAACCAACTCTTCTCTTGTTTTTCCTTATGGTGGCTCCCCATTTATTAATGGTGATTAGAATGTGTTGAGGAGGACTTGATTCGGAATACGTGGATGTGCAGATGGGCAGCAATCTGATTGCAAACACTGACGCAGTATCGAAGCAAATCAAAGAGAGAAAAGATCTGCCAAAGGAAAAGAAAAGGTGCACATTTACATCTATGCTTTCAAGACCATAGTGTAACACTTTATATGCTTCAGAAAAAAGCACTGGGGTCTTCCTTTCAAGAGCTGGATCTCAAACTGTCGAAATAAACACTCGTTGTAGGCAGTTTCTAAAGATGCTAGTCTATAAGATATTTTTCCTAATGTGTGCGACTGGTAATGAGATGTACGTGCCTTCAAGAGATGAAAGCACAGCCGTTCTTGCACCACACCATATATTCCCTTGCTAACCATGCATCACCACAGATCTTCAAAACATCCTGTTCTAAGCTCTGAAGGTTTTCTACATTGCTCTAACACCATTTAAACTATTCAACAAGCAAAGCCTCTTTACCTGTTTGCATAACGATACTTAAAAATCAACTCAGTAAAGCAGGTTCCCGGTCCCATCATCCTCAAGGTGAGTCAGCTAGGCTCAACCAACGCAAACGGTATGTAGGAAAGAACGCAGAAGTGCTTGCAGTGGTTACTGGCAAACAAAGGGAGCCCACACTTACCAAGGCAATCCAGAGTACAATATACTCATCAATAAAGCTGTTAAAATACTGGTCCAGAAACAATAGTGCTGGGCCTATGAAAGCCGTGTCCTGCAGATACATTTCACTTTTGGTCATGTGTGCAACCTGCGTTTAAAAAAAAAGGGAGGTTAAGAAATAAACATCCTCCAGCCAAGGTAGAATGGTTTCAAAATGCACAAAGCCAGAAAAGTTACAGTTCAAAGCACATTACTGTAATAGTATCAAATATTTAGGTAAAGTGGCAGCAGCAACACTGTTTTAGCTACAGAAGTCTACAGCCAAGTGAGATGCAAGGTTTGCAGAAGTTTCTTTCATTCAGAACAATGTTTTGTTCTTTTAGCTATAGAAAAAAAAATAACTTTTCCAGCAAACAAGTTTTTCCTTCTGCCAGAAACAAAACAGTAAAATGGAAATAGGGTGGTAAATTTTAGGTTTAGTTGAGCCTGGAAGTATGATTTCACAACTGCAAGGTCTTCAAAACTAGAGATAATTGGTGCCCATCTCACTCCACCTATTAATTCCCATCCCGCAGGGACAAACACCTTTCTGATTGTCTTTGCAGGGCAGGGATCAATAAGAGGAGTGAGACAAGCACAGAAAGAGCAAGGATTTTTGTGACCAACTGCATTCTTCACACCTTCCCCGACATGCACACCTATACCCTGGGCAAAGGTTGTCCTACACCACGTCCTCAGTTCTACCACCGCAGCTGTTGGTGTGACGGCGTAACAAGCTGGTCTTGTAGAAATAAGCTTCTCTTCCATCGTGAGTTACGCCCAACGCTGACTCAGTTCATGTGGCAGAGCAGGGTACGCCCACGGAACTGGGATGGTGTGGCAGGGGTTGCTTAATCCCTCGCTCACTCTGTTCAACAGGGGCTCGTTCCCCAGTACATCCCCGTGCAAGTCAGTTGATGGAATAACCAGGAAACTTTAAAAGCTACAAGTTTTGCTGTGACAGCTTGGAACTCCAGTGCTCCCGGGTACTTACCACTAGTTTGTTGGTGATCTTAGCAGATACAAAACCAAAAGTAAGTATGTATAAGCAGGGGTGCCTCTCGAAGAGCTGCACAGCAGATTTCTTGTAGATCACTGCAGCTAGTGCAATTACTGACCCAATATGAAGGAAAGGCGAAAGGACACTCGTTCCCTGCGGTGAGATAAAGTTCAAGCATTAGGTTGACAAAACGTGCGTGTTGCCAAGAAGCCCCAGTAAGCCGAACATTCATGCGGTATGCAGACAGGTTTCGCTTTCTGTTTTTAACTGAAAACATATTAAAAACATGTCTGTTCCGTACACTGAACAGAAAACACTTCACACGTTGGAGATACGTTAAATAACAACGGAAGTCACGGCTGGAAAGCCACAGAGTGCTGCAGAAGAACGAAAACCAGCAGAACTGAGTACTCACTGCTATAGTGGATCCATTTTTGCCAACTCCACCTGTGAAGATCACACCAAAGTAGTTTGTACAGGAGAAGAAGGTTCCTGCGACAGTACAGAGAGCCGGGAATATTTTCACCTGAATATTCAGTATTGGAATCTTTAATGGAAGAGATGAAACAAGTTAAAAGATGCACAAGGAAACTAAAGCAGGGTTTAATACTTCTAGCTCACTCAAGCACTCCACTTTCCAACACCACATTTGATTTTCTTTCTCTACTACACAGATTTAAATTTCTTACAAAGCAGAGAAACGTGTATTTTTCCAATAATGCTTCCATCAAGCTTCCCACATAGTGGGTCTCATCTTTAGTTACCCGGAAAGAACTTTCAAAAGCAAAAAGTGGGAGAAACGAAAAGCTCCCTAGCTAATCATTCATCTATCAAGTGGAAGAGAAAGGCATCACTAATCTTTTCTGAACCTGGTTGGAAAACTCACAGCTGCCACCCAAGATCACACTGGGCAAAGCAAGAGGCGTTGGAGATGAGTAAACCCAGACCCTTAAGAAACAGGATTCGACCTTACGGGCAAGACAAGGGAAACAAAGGGATCAGACAAATCACCTCGGAGTCAAGCGAGCCATTGGGTTGCTAAAGATAAAAAAGAGCGCGGTCAGATCTGAAAGGCAGTGGTTTTCTTCATGTAGCAGCAGTCGTGGGAGCAGAACAGGGGAAACTAGAAACGAGGAAAAAGTCCAACATAAGCCACAGCAAGCATGTTATGGAAGCAGGGGCTGAGACAGAGCCACCCAACAAAGCGATCCAACTTCTGTCTGTGCAACCAAAGGCAGTGCTCCAGCCTGCGGCAATCAACAAATCATCATGAATGTTACCAGGCACAGCACTTCCCAAGGTCTCACCTCAGTCTGGTAAAGGAAGCAGGCAAAAAATAGATTAAAGAGCACTTGCTGCAGAATGATTAAAGGGAAACATCCAGCAGAAAGTGGATTCGAGGCCTCCAAACTCATTCTTGATTCTCCTAGATGCCACCGAAGATTTGCACAACACGTGAATGGATTAAAGAAGAACTGGGGAACGGGGCAAGAGCACATCTGGGCTTCGGGAGGCAGCAGTGACGAGCAGACGGGGGAGCACGCAGCGGCAGTGCTCTTGGCTGGCTCAGCCACCATTGCCGGCTGTGCCGCCGCAGCGCCCTGTGGGCCCCTGGCACCGCTGGGCTCCAGCTGTAGGTGTGTGCACTGCAGTCACCTCGGCAAGAGGAACAAGTCGGCGGGCACACACCAAGCTTGCTTTATAGTTGTGGAGTTTGTATGATTCAGTCGTGGAACAAAGCTAAAGCACTTGGCGCTTTTCTCACTTCGAATGAGGAAAAAGCCCCTCATTTAATCCATGCACCCAAGCAGCTGCACCAAAGCTTGCTCACTTGAGTCGCATTTTACAAGTGAGGATCTCAGCTGCAGGAACTCGCCACCCACTGAAGTGACCAAGCTGCAGGAGCCTTGCAGGACAGCATTTCAGCACACTCTAAAGAGAGCCTACTCTGACAAAGGAAGCCAGTACAGGCATAAGGAAGCCAGTACAGGCAGATGCTATTTCACAGAAAAAAAAAAAGAGAGCTAACAAAAGCAACAATTGCCAAAATACACAACTTCGCATTCAGCAAATTCAGATTTTTTCTTGTGTTAGCATTAGAAAGTGGAGTGTTTGAGTATACATGTTTTTTTCCATTGATTTCCCCCAAACAGAAACAACTCAGTAATACCAAACCACCAATTTTGCTGCCACAGGACACATGAAAGGAATGCAGGCACTTTTTTTTCTGACATATTTTGCTCTGTAAGTAGTTAAAAGTGTTTTATTTCTGTAAATAAAAACAAAAATCAAGTTGAATGAAAAAGGAAAAATCTTAATTGCCAGAGGAAACTCGAAGTTTGTTCTCTAGAGAAATGCCCCCACAAACCCAACGCCAGACTTCAAAATATTTTAATCGGTTGGGAACTGACTTAGCCAAATGCTGCTGCAACACAGAACGTCTAGTACGTTAAAATGGTGCTGGAAAACCTCTAATAGCACAAGGGAACACTTACTAAGCTCTCGCACAAACTCCATCCCGCACTGAGTAGTGCCGGGGGTTGCTGTTGCAGCAGTTTTTTTTTTCCCCTCCCGTTTTAAAGAAGGAAAAAGAGGAAGCTAACGGCATGAGCTGGGAAATCCCTGCGTGGTGCCCAGTAACAGCCGCGTGGATGCTGACCACACTGATCTTTTGTAAGGGTTTGGCACCGATACGCTGACTCGTAGCCCTATTTTTTGAGAGGTCATCGTGTCCAGCCGTACTCTTAAGGCAGGATGCCCGTTGCAGCTTCGTTTGTGTGGGGAGGAGAAGGGTGGTGGCTTTCAGTGTTTTTGTTGTGTTTAACCTGACAGTACAACATGTAGCAAAACTGAGGCAGCCACGGTTAGCTTCTCCTGGACATTCTCTACATCTGAGGGTTCGTTTCTCAGGTTTTATGAAGCAGATTAGAGGCTCAGTGATTTGGGGGTGACAAGTTTCAGTAATTTTTGACCATCTCTTGGTTTTATTGCTTTTAGTGCACATCAAGATCTTTATCCACCTTAAGAGCTGGGTTCATCAAGCACACAAACGAGATGAACACTCAGGAAGCCTTCCAGGCAATGAATCCTTCAGAAGCTATTTCTCAACTTGTGTTTTGTTTTTGGTGTATGTACAAAAAATGTGTGTACATACATACTTTATCTCGGCAAAGCTGTATTCAAATGCCCAGGGGGGCTTCAGGAGTGCTAATATAACAGCACATAAAATAGAGCAAATCGAATAGAACAATATATAAACTCAACATCAACTTGCAACAGCATATAAGCTGCCAGCTGATTTGGCCAGGTGAACCTCTACCAAGTGCCCAGGATCTATATGCAGCCAGCTTCCTTGATTTGAACGACCACTGGAAGAGCCAGGTGGCAATTTGTTGGTGGTTTTCTTCCCCTCCTCCATAAGAGCTGACAAGCACACAAGCTGAATTATCTAGTGATGGTCACACCAACTGCTTGCTCTCCGAGAATCTCCCCCATACCAGCAATCCAATTTAGCATCCTTCCGTTCCCGATTTAGCTTGCTGCATGAATTCATTCAAGTTTTGGCCAGCTCAAAGGAGGCTGGGCGTCAGTGAAGGTATATTAAGTTTGTAAAACCTTTGATAATTTTCTACCTGCAAAATAACAGAAGATAGAGAATAATAATTTGTTTTAACAGCTCCGGTAGAAGCAGAATGCCTGGTTACTGCCATCTGCTCCATTCTCCAGTTTCTATTTACTATGAGGAACAGCAAGGCCCTTCCCTCAGTAAGGAAGCCACGCTGGAGGCAGGTAGTTCTTCCAGGTACGTACCAGATTATTAAAAAAGGGTAAAATATTTAAAAAAGGATAGAATAAGAACATGAACAAAATTACCAGAGATTGCCAAAAAGGCGGTCCTCCAATCACTGCCAGTAAATGCATGATTATTATGAAGATTTGCACTTCAGTCACATCAATTCTGATTAGGTACAAAAAGCCAAGAAAAGCAGAATTATTCAAAGCAATTTCAAGTCAATTATTTGCAAGCTTGGCAGCTCTCCTCTATCATGCACAGTATAAAAACTTGAAAATGCAAGGAAAATAGAAGACATCAATACTTTAGAAAGCAAAAATGTATTTTAGTTTTCTTGTTAAAAGTAAGAGCCATGCTGTGCTATACTTTTTTAAATTTCACAATGCAATAAAAATCCATTTTAATCAAAAGGAACCGTTGGAACTTTTTACCTGATCATTGCCAGTTGCGGGAATAAGTGTTCAGTTTTAACCTTGCCCACCAAACCAAATTGATTCCAGATTGTAAAATTCAATACGTTTTTAGCCATTATTCCCTACATTTGTTTTTAAATGAATGTTGTCTCCGAGAAGCATCAAGCCTGAAAACAAAACGTGAATTCCTGAAGACCTGATGCAAATGAGAACCGTGCGGTCAGCTGCATTGCTAAGAAGTGACACAGTTCAGCATCCAGCACGCAGCAAGAACAGAAACCACTTCTGGTGTTAGCATAGCCAGTATCTCTTGTAGAGGGGCAGGAAGGAAAGGCTCATAGAAAAGACAGAATTTAAGGCTTTGTTTTAAAGATCATACAAAGTCTGAGATAGCAAGAAGGAAAAGCAAGGCCGCACGAGTCTATTCCAGAAACAGGAGTCAAAGGAAAAAGAAAATACAACGAGGATGGGCACGTGGGTGTTTATCAACCTACGTAACATTGCCTCATGCTGGAATGCTCTTTAATAACATCTTGGAAGCTTTAATAGCATCTTGGAAACAGAGACGGTGCTGAAACACTGCATGGGGGAAAAAAAAACAGCATAAAAAACCAACAGTTATTTAAAACCTGTTGCAATTCTGAGAAGGCTATTAAAAAGTCAGCCTTCTGTCCCTGAAGATGCCAGGGAGAGCTCCTGGCTGCTAATCCAGGAAGCACGAGGAATTTCAAGGAACCTGACTCCCTGGTAACTGCACCAGGGGGACCACCTTACTAAACAAAGCCTGAATTAGGAACAGAAAGTCCTTCTGAAGTAACCACCAAGAGCAGAGAAGGGCACAGTTAGCACAGCCGTAAGGAAAAGCCTTTTCAAAACCAAGGCAGCCAGGAAGTGAAGGTACTTAGCAAGGAGGCCCCCAGCACAGTTGAGAGACTGGACTATGAGGATGAGGTGGTATCGGTCAGAACGGGCATTTTTAACCAGCAACTGGCAACTTTCAGCTATTGCACAGCACGCAGCTCCCTGAACTAGCCAAACAAGCCTTTTTTTTCCTGTGGAAAGGTATTTAAATAGAAGTCTGTTTAGCTTTAAAAAGTAGTTCCAACACGATTTGACACCCACGCACACACAGCTGCTTCCACAGCCCCCGCTGTCTTTTAGGGGAAGCCAGAACTGTGACAGCACGGGAATGTTTAAAGCAAGCTTTTCTGCTCCGCAGGCAGATTTGTTTGGTTTTCAAGTAAAACCACGATGCTTCCAAAAAATAATTTCCAGTTAGATTGGATTTTTACTGCTCATTCATACTTTGTAAACATTTTTCTCCTGGTATTAAAGCACTTGTGAAGTACCCTTAGAAAGCTGCTCCCACATCCCAGTTACTATGTGCATGACAAAGGTGCTGTCGCTGCTTAGTCCATGCCATTTGTGCTGGGAAGCTAAATTAACGTTCGCTTTACCGTGTAGTTCCAGAACCAGGGCCCCAGGGTTCCTGAGAGAAGCTGGATTGCTATCGTACAGAGCATAGACTCTGTAACATCAAATCTACGTGCAAGGGAAAGAAACATTTCAAAACGTTTTCCTGAGCACTTCAGCTACGCGAGCCCCTCAGAGCAGGCTCTCATTCATGTTATAAGATCCAGCAAAGTACCGAGCAGCATGACAACAGTCACTGTTGATAAAGCTTAAAGGGTGAGAGGAAGGGAATGAGCAACCTCAGAGTATTCACCAGTTTAAGGCAGTGTAACCCACGTAGGGTTTTACACACTCAAAACTCCATAGATTATACAACTTACAGTTTTACAGTTCTACTCCAGCACGTGGGCAAACTCAATCATTACTGTATGGATGAGAAAATAAATCCCCTGCTTCACGTCACAACAAATAAAACTCAATTCAAGACCTCACTCCCTATCCCGTGCCCAGGTGACGCTGAATACACGCATTTGTCATATATGAAAATATCTTCACATTTTTCAAAGCAGAAGCAGGGACTGCATCTCCAGCTCACCACCTCTGAGGGAGAGCCAAGCCCTTCCCCTCCCTGCTCGTGCAACTCCTCGGCTTCTCAGCAAGTAACGCTGAAGGTGCCAGATGAGCTCTGGATCCCCATTCAGAGGTAACCGAACTGTTCTGTACACATTTTTCACCCCTGACAAAGAGATGAAAAATAAGCTCTAGCCAACTGAGCTACAGCCATCATAAATACTCCTTGTGGTACCCTACAGATCTATAGGATTTTAGAACTCGAGTATTTTTAAACATGATCACATTAATTACACCAAACCATCCCGTTAAAAACACATTTCAGCAATTTTCAGGGCAGCGCTTATCGAAGTTCGTTAGAACGAAAGCAGCCTGCCATCCAGTTACGTGCCAGCTGACCGGCAAGGTACACCAGAGAAAGCTCCCTAATTGCACTGACACAGCTTAAGGAGAGCAGCGTCACGTGCAGTCTGAATCTCAGCCTGATAATCATTTTCTGTTTAATTATAACAGAACGTAATACGGGATATGATTTTAAAAAATCGTATTTTAGGAAGTACAGGAAGAGTCACACATCCAACACAGCTAACTGGTCCTTTCAGACAGCTGCAGATTCTTTTCCTTTTCTTCCCACGTAACTTAAGAGATATTTGCAAATTAGACGTGGCTTTTTCTCTAAACATTATCTGGGAAAGCTCAAAAATGGGCCATCGACCTTGGCATGTGCTTAACTCTACTTAGATGTTGGCAGTGACAAGTCTTTTGTATGCTGTCTGCTCCGCTAGGTTCCCTTGTCAAGCTGGTAAGAGCTTGTAAGAGCCAATTAACACACAACTGATTAGTCATACACCAGGAATATACACTGTTTGATTAAACAAGCCATTCAACTTCACAATTCCTACCCTGAACGAGCAGCTGCAGAACAGAATCCAAGCAGCATTAAGTCTGGGTCGAGAAGAACCAGAGCCAGTAACCAGAACAGGGCTCCAGATAATGGCACGCAAATTCCTTCCAGGGTTTATGATATCCCTGAATGCTTTTGATTTCTGCAGGGTGTTCCTAAAATACGAGATCTGGTTCTGCCTTGACATGTGGCAGCACAATTGGACTTAGCAGTTTGGTTTCTGTGCAAAAATGCACTTTTTCCAACCCAGAGATGCCCCAGTTACGGCACAGCTGCACCATCCAAGACTAAGCCTGAAACAAAACTCTTTCTGTATTGTGCACAGCCAGTCCGCAAGCCAGATAAAGCAGTTGCTGTGCTGCTGAAAAATAAGACAGGAAAACAAAGCAACTACTTGGACTGCTTCAATACTGGATGCTCTCCTGCAAGCCCAAACCACTGTTCTATTCCTTCAGAAGGGCAGCACGCTCCTGCTCCTTCGTGAGCCCATTCTCAGCTAAGTTGTTTGCTTTTAAGCAAAACTTACACACAGCTATCTGGGCTGCATCCTGCTGCCTTTGCACTGCTGATGTTACTACAGTGACTTTTCCTGTGACCTACCCAACGTGCTTTAAGAAACAACCAACTTCCTCACAGGGGATTTTTACACAATACTGACCTCTAGCTACTTTTTGAGTTACTCAACCAATTCAAAATGCTCTTCGAAAAACGCATCAGCTGCCAAGATCTAATAAGAGTATTATGATCACTCAAAGATGGAGACAGATCGCTGGGAACAAGCCTGGAGCAGTCCAGGGCCGAATCCTAGCCACTAGACCACCAGGGACGGACGGGATGCACACATGGGGCCTTGGAAGGGTAGGTACAACACTGACAGGCTTCCAGCTTCACATCTGGGGAGCTGCAAGTTTCCAAAAAAATCATACCATAGTGAGAAGTGGTTAACAGGATCTCAGATTTAATCTCAGATTTTTTTTGCCACAGAAATGAACACCAGCTTGTGGCAGTCCATTAACCTCATGACACTGGGCAAATGAATACACAAACGTTTACTCTACAACGTTGCCTGTTACCTGAAATGATGACACGTTTGTGTGCTTATTGCCTTCTCTACGTTAGCTACACGTTGACGGATGACCAAGTTTTCATAATGTAAGGCCATGCAGCACACAGGATCCGTTGTCTCCAAATATGAAGATTCCTCACAAAAGCTAAGAACAAACTTCACAGTGAACACAAGGAGCAATGCACCCATTTGTCTAGAGCACAAAGACAAATCAGGTAGAGCTGCCACTTGCATCTGTAAAGTCAAGCACATGCCAAGCTTTTTTTTTTCCCCGTTTTCAGTCAAAGAACAAGAGCTTTCATTGTCAGGGCCCCATAATGTTCAGAAGGAGCTAAAAAGCATTCAGCACTGAGAGCTCCAGCATAAAAGAAAAAAGCCTAAAACTGTACAGGTCATGAGTCAGATGTCATCACCATCTAACTATCAGAAACTAGTGGCTGAAACTACTCTGCTTTGGTACAGTCAGAACAGCAGTTTAGAACCCCCCCCCACCCCCCAAACAGACACCTAATACTGCTCCAGAAGTTTTCAGATGCAAATTCATTCTGCAGCTTGCTGACTTGAAACAGATTTGTTAGATTGCATGACACGAGGGCAGAGGTAGAACAAACGTACGCTTCCACATGAAGCTTGGTGAATCCCACAGCTCCCCGAGTCCTTGGGAGCTGTTTGCCCACCTACCTTCATGCACAAGCAAGTGGGATTTTGGCTGTTGACTTTCCAGGCATCACATTTTTGCGCCATGATTAACAGAACCACAATCTTCAGTAAAATAGACTCAGAATTTCAAGTTTCAGCCACAATGTCAATTCATACACTGTATTTAAGAGTTATGCTTGATAGTAAAAATTAACTATACATCATCAAAAGTCAAGGAATACCAAGAGAGATAAATCAGATTGCCACCAAAGGCAGCCAAATATTGGAGCTGAAGCCCCATGTACTTTCCCCTATTTAGGTTTAAATCACATCATGAACTCTTAAGATGTAAAAACGATGTTCTATCTCTCCCTAGAACAAGCTAAGGAACATTCAGTATTAACTGTGGATTCAATAGCTATTGAATAATGGAATAGTAGGTGATAACTATTACAAGCTTTAAGTGCATTAAAAAATTACTACTACTCTAAATGATCTGAACTACAGTCACAAAGAGGAACTAGACAGGAAAGCCATCTAATTTTCAGTTAGATTTTCAGCCAAGGTACTTACATGCCAAAACGCAACGTTCCAGAGACGTACGTCTGCCAGTGCGCGCAGTAAAACATGAACGTTCCAGCAAAACAACAAAAGAACATCCAGTCAGGGTTCGTTCCCAGCTGCACAGCAATACAAGTTCCCAAAACCACAAAGACTGCAGAAGAAAATCAGTCACATGGTAAAAATAAAGTGCGCACGTGTGTAAAGATCCTTACCAAAAGCAAGTCTAACAAAGGAGCCAGACAGGAGCAACAGCGTGCAGGTGTCCTGATTAGTTGTATTTCATAGACATTTATAGGAGCTGACCACTCCCATTGAACATACAGACTGTAAAGGGGATATTAGAAGTCACATCAGTGTTCACAAGTCCTCAGTTTCAGGGTTTCTAAGTCTCCTACATTTTCACTGAAGTTAATGAGATTTTACATCAACAGACTTGATCAATTTATGCAGCTGGAGCCTGTGGACAGAGTTTGGGGGTTTTCTCTCGTATCCAAGGTTTCCTGAACGTGTTTTTCCCCATTTTCTGCAGTTTTATTATGCCATGAAGAAAATCCACAGTTTGCCATTTAAGACTCCTAAGGTATCTATACATTTGTACTAAGATACAACATGGATAAAGTACTAATATAAATATAATGCATGAGCTCCCAGTTACTTCAGTTGTAAAGCATCCGGCCATTCCTCTGCAATGGGATTAAACTTCAGGCTGGCTCAATGAACTCTACCTACCTAGAAGGGAACTGATCTGACCGACACTAGGCAGACTCAGACTTCCACTGTCCCATTGTTCAGGCTCCGTACATGCCTTGCAATTGTTCTGTATAAATTAGATCTAAATTAATATAGAAGAGCACTTCAGCTGTTTATTTTTCAGTAAATTTGCAGAACCAAGACCGATAAAGCATACACAGAAAACTGCTGGCTGGGACTAAGCCACACGCTTGGTTTTCAGCGTAACACAAGAGAAGGCATTCAGCTGATCTATTGAAAGAAAGTTGACTGAGAAGCTAAACCACCAGAAGCATCAGCGGTCCACTTCTTCAGTACAGGAGCCTGTCCTTGTATTCCAGATTTGACCCCCGAAACAGAGTCGCTTAATCCTCACACCTCGAGTAAAAATGACAATACCTGTGGAAAGCGAATCACAGCCATGATCAAAAAGCTCTCCCAGCGGAGTGCTGCTGTTCGTCCTTCTTGCTTGTTTCCCATCTATAGCGTCCAGAGACTGGTAAATGAAAAGGCCACATGCACAGGCAATGTATGCCCAGGGAGGTGCCTAAGAAAGAAATCATCAGTGAGGGAAAAAGACAGCGCAAAGTTACACTTCATCGTTCTGGCTTAAAACGTCTTAAACTCATTTTCCAGCCTCGCATTTGCACACAAATCTTACCTACAACTCTACCAAGTCGCATGCATGGGCCGTCCAGGAGCCAGCCCGGGCAGGGGCAGGCAGAGGGGGTTTTGGCACGTGAAACGTTAATAAAACAGCAACAGCTCAGACTAACAGGCGTAGGGCACATTTACAGCAGGAAAGCGCTCTGTACACCTGAAAAAAACAGAGCTGCATATGCAAAGCGGGGCACAATTCAGCTCCTGTCTAGCTCCTGTTTCCTGTGGGGGAATTCGTAAGTTGAGTGACGTAGAGAATCGCACGCTTGCTTAGCCCCCAAAACATGCAACTGCCTCCCAGACGCCGAGCTCATCTTCACAGGAGCTCACCGAGGTGCCACGTCCCAAAACACTGCCACAGCCAGGGCCTTACCAGGCTGCAGAGCTATCCGGGAGCTACGTGACCGTACCGTGCTCGAGTTGTTAGGCTTCAAGTTGAGCCGCTGTGTTTCCTGAGACCTGTAAAGCTTCAGGGCTCCCTCCTGCAGCACCTCCACCCCCAGTTATTTTATTTTTGACTACCACACATCAGCAGCTTTACCAAATCCACGTTAATAACTCTTGATGCCCATGCCACGTACAGCAATTGTTCCGTCTGCTGAAGAAAACAAGGTATCAAACCCCTGCTGGACCAGGGCCTACAACTCAAGCTTTTTGCTGTTCCAAGCATAAGCCACCACCCCAAAAGCCAGAGGGCTGCCATTAGCTCCTCAGGCTCGGTTTTCCAGATGTATAAACAGGTATTATTGGTTATTTTGCAGCCTTCGCATTTGACATTTATAAAAGTGAGCGTTTCTGACAGCTGTATTTTATACCTCAAAGCCCAAATAGAGCTACGAGGCTTTCTCAAGCTTCCTTGCCTCTCATGAAGCTCTGAGGCTCGCATTCTTTTGCTCTACACAACCTTGACTCATCTGTGGCCCATCGCATTATTCTCTTGCATCGTTCCTGCTGCAGCGAGCAGCAAAACAGCTCCTCCTGCCTCAGAGGCCAGCACCACGCTCTGCGTTTAGCAAGGCGCCCAGACAAACCAGCACAGGAACGAGGGGTAGGGGGGATAACGCGTGACCCAGGAAGAGAAGGGCCACGCGCGGGTACATTTCTGTTTCTCATATGCAGATTTTTTACACAACATTCAAGTTCCCTTTTAGGTAAAATTGCACGAACCCACAGATTTTTGAAGGCAGCCTGCTGGCGCTTACATCACCAGCGTAGGTATTTCTACCCAGATGATATTCGCATCTGGGTAAGACTTCATGGTTCCCCCTTGACGCAAGTTTTTGTTTGTCCTGTTTTGTTTTCTTAAGACACAAAAATGCAGGCGTCTTCCCGCTGCTCAGGGCTTTGCGAGGTGAGGTCCCCGGCTCAGCATGCAGCAGAGCAACTCGCCTCATTTCCTCCGCCTACCAGTGGAGCTGCAAGAGCTGCGCTCCCGTGGCTCTTCCTGTTGATGCAAGGTGCAGCCAAGTTGCTTTTGAAAAAAGCAGAGCTCAGACCGAGCTACAACACAGACCCAATTTCCATCTGAAAGCAATGGTGCTTTCAGAAGAAAACTGTTTCTGGAAGCCCAGAGTCCCATTTGCTTCCCAGACTGCTACTCGACACGTACAAGCAGCAGCTCGCAGCTCCGCCACCGAGCTGGCATCCCCCCGTCATGCCGGCACGCAGGGCTGCAGTGCCACATGGCAAACGAGATCAGGCTGAAAGCCACCTCAGCAGAAAGTTATTTCTGGGTTTAAGTGGGAAGACAAAGCATTCAATAAGCACAAAGCAACTCCCAAGCTGTTAAACGTGCAATGGCCATGGTACAGCCAGCTAGAGCTCTGGCACCTTCTGAACCGCGTAGCTTAGCGCGCACTTCCCAAGTCTGATCACCAACCAGAACAGAACTACTCAGCTCCGTGCTCTGGCTCCGCGGCCGATGCCTTTATCAGAGCAAGAGGCAAGTTAAAACAAAGGTGTGTAGCCATGGCACTGCCTGAACAAGGAAGGAGCTGCTCTAAGCATCCACCGCCCAGACTTAACGCTCACTTCACATCTTACCCCTGCTGAATTCCACAAGTTGTTTTTTTTCCTAAAACTACCCGTTCTGGATCTCTGGAAGGCAAACATCCTTTTGCTACGTCCCACATGGCCGGGGACGTGCAGGGCTGAATGCACCAGCTTACATTTTGTTTTTTTTTTGAGAGCTCCCGTAGGAACAAGCCACATGCCACTTGCCTAGGAAGCATTCTCCCAAGCTGAGTTACCAGCTCTGGTTACGAAGAAGCCCGGACACTTCAAAAGCTAGAACTCAGGAGATGTTCTCCAGCTGGTTGGTACGTAACATACTCCCTGTATCAGAGAAATCCTTTCCATTGCATTCAGATATGAGTACCTGTTTAGACAATAAACGTTCAAGTAACAACTTTCCTGGAGCACACAAATGAAAGTCTTCTCCCACGCCTTATCAGGCAACTCGGAGTTTTCTCCCGAGCGAGGAAGAAAAAAGCCTTTGAAGCTAGCAACTTGAAATCCCTTAGAAAGACTTTGTACCCTTGAAACCGGGGATTACACGAAGTTGAGACAGTTCTGACGAGGACAGGTCATGAGCTTTTAGTACATCCAGAACAAACACAGCCCTGGCTTTCGGCCAGCCTTCTCACATCGCAGACCACAAGCGGCTCCAGGAGACTGCCATGCGTTCCCCCGGAGCGCCGTGTCGGCAGCCCTGACCTGAGCTGCCCGGTAACACAGGGCCCGAGAAGGATGCAGAAGGGCATTCGCCTCATTCAGGACGTGGGGTGTGGGCACGCCAGCTGCGGAGGAAGCTCTCTGCATCGATCTCCTGAGCGACGCCTCTCCGGTGCTCGGTCCCTGGTCTGATCTAGGGCTGCTCCCCGTGTTGCAACCCCAGCTGGGTTTGCAAACAGAGCTAACTGCCAGGAGAGTCACCGTGCATTGCTCATCGTGTGGCAACTCCGAGAGCTAAAGGTGACTAACCCAGTCACCAGCAGAGAAAGCAAACAGGCAAGAGCTCCACACGCCACGCACGCAGGAGATGTGGATCCATTTCTCCACTGGCTGCACAGGGATTCGAGCGCATCCTCGCAGCGGAGCTGCTATCACTAGAGCGGGTTTGGTACCCGGCCACATGTCAAGCTGGGGCTCTTGGCCCACCGCAGCCCTTCCATCAGCCCTCGGGGGAAGCCAGCTACGTCACTCGGCAAGCAGCACGCTAACCCCAGATCCCCTCTGCCCTCTGTGCACGCAGGCACTCGTTTAGGTGCCCAGGCATTACAACCGTTCACAGAGAACAGCCTGAACGCACGAGGACCGCGGGCTACGCAGGGAGGAACAGCTCCCACAGAGCCAGCAGCCCGCCAGGGAGTAGAGCCACCTGCGACCCGACTGCAGAGCTACCCCGAGGAGAGGCCCACCGCTTACCTGCTCTGTAGCTGTTGGGCAGTAATACACTAACAGCAGAGTTGTGAAGATATTTATTAACAGTCCGATGATGGTGATCAGATTCGGGGCAATCCAGGCCGGAACTCTTCCCACTAACCATTCCCAGTAACCTTGCATTAGAGGTTCAAGCAGCGACCGTCCAGCGCTCTGGTATTTGTGTTCTTCTAACCGTTTGAGCTGGTGCTTTGACAGGGGAGGCGTAGGCAACTGAACTAGTTTGCTTAACACGCAGCCAGCGGCAGGACCGTGTCCGCAGCCCGCGGGGGATTCCAGATGCGACTCCCCACATCGCCTCTTGAGGTTTCGATGCCCACTCATGGATCGGGTGGCGTTGGAATTATTTGGCAGGTAAGAGCTGTTACGGAGAACCATAAGACCCTGCAACATAAAGGGGTGAGACACACTGAAGGTGAAGAACACGGGGGAATTTAAAGGTACCAGCAGTTTCTGCACAGTGCTCCACAGAGCGCTTCATCTGCCAGCGGCAAACCAAAGATTTTTGTAAGAGCTCTCCCTTAGAAGAGATATTTGGAGAATTGCTGAGGGAAGACAGGAAGCCACTGTTCTCAACTCAGTTAAAAAATAGTAAGTCGCACTTGTGCTCCCTTCCTGCTGCCTGCTGAAGCAAATATCCTGCAACCACCAGCCTAAATTTCAGCAGCAGCAGCTTACACCAGACCACTGACTTGTGTTACAGACTAGAGCACGCTCAGCCCCGCACGTCGCTCTCCTGGGAGAGTGAGCGATGCATAACCGATGCACCCTGCTTAGCCCATTTGTTCTGCTAAGAGCAGAACAAATACAGAGAAATCTTAAGTTAAACAGCTTTGAAGCAGCTTTGCCTCTTTACTGAGCAGCAACAACCACTTAAGGAAGTTATAAGAAACAGTGATCTGAGAAATGCTTATTTCAGTTTTGCCGTGGTGGCTCTTTTCTTGGCCAAGTTTAACCCAGCTCAGCTGAACACTCATTGTCTAAGCAACACTTCGGCAAGACCATGCAGGAGCTATGGAGCTTCAGCTGGTCAGAGGCAGCCCACAGACACCAGCTGTGAAGAGAAGACGTGGGGTCACAGACAGCATGCCCAGTGCCAGTGAGGAGCCTTGTGGTGCTGCCTCTCCAGGTGACCAGAACCACGTAACCCCACACAGACAGGCAGAGAAATAGAAGGAAGGGAGGCTACAAAGGAAGATCTGGTATTTACCTAGTACAGTCACCCTAAACAACTACACAACCCTAACTGTTAAGCGGAGTGAAGTCCAGGAGAGGAAGATAAGTTATCCCGGAGACCGTGAGCGAGTCACACACCGGGGAGGGAACACAAGCTATGTAAACCAAAGGTCAGCCGCGGCTCAACAGCGAGCGCTCTCGTTTCCACCCTCCGCTGCTTAATTAGGGCAATTTCCCACGGAGGAAAGCCGCGAGGGGAAGAGGAGAAAGCCAGCACACAGAGCACACACGGGGCCGAGCCGCCCCGCGGGGCGCCCACCGGGGACGGGGGGGACGGGGGGGGGGGGGAGGGCCCGGGAAGGGGCGAGGGGAGAGGGGCAAGGCCCGGTCGCTGCCCGAGGGAGGCGGCCCCGGTGCGGCCCGGCTGGGGGGCACCCAGCCCCGAGCCCACCTGCAGCACGGCCTCGAGGCCGGCCCCGCACGCCCACCCCAGGCCGAGCCCCAAGCCCCGACCCCCAGCCCCGGAGGAGCCGCGGGCAGGAGGCGGCCGGGCCTTACCTCAGCTCCTCGCCCGGGCGGCGCCTTTACGACGCCTTTTGCGACGGCCGGAAAGCGAGAGGGAGAGGAGGCGGGGGCGAGGGGCGGGGGGTGGGCGGGGAGAGGGGCGGGGCGATGTGGAGGGGTGGGGGCGGGGCCAGTGGCGGGGCCCTGCGGGGGGGCGGGGCTCGGGGCGGCACCGCCGCGGGGCCGGCGCGGGAGCGGACGAGGTAAAAGCGCTGGGGGGGGGGGGGGGGGGGGGGCCCCCCCCCCCCGCGGGGGGGCCCCCCCCCCCCCCCCCCCCCCCCCAGCCCAGATCCCGTTACCCCGGGGTCGCCCCCGCCGGTGACCCCCAGCCCGGCCCCCCCGGGTCCCCCCCACACACCCCGGGC